>NC_056743.1:1480632256-1480659756 GCF_019279795.1 Protopterus annectens | reverse complement strand
TGTTTGTAGATTTTCTATAATTATTGTAAATTCCAGCCCAGTGGACTAACCCGGTTAACAAAAGACAAATAAATAATAAATAAATATTTTTTTTGTTTTAGAACAATAAATAGGCATTTTCTTTGCTGATTATGACACACTGTTGGAGGTGCTGGGCAGCTGCTCTTTAATGCTGAATCTTTCCCTGGTCTGAATGAGTCCCTTAATATTAAATGTATGCTTAGGTAGTTTAGATAAATATCACATTAGTAATTCAGCTTTAATCATTAACAACATACCTTTGAAACATCCAGAATCCTTACAAGTAGTGGTTGAGTTGTTTTTATTGCATTTTTATTACTGCTACATTACCTTGATTACTGCTACATTTCCTTGGATATTGTTGACTAGTTTTAATTATTTGTTTACATGAAACAAATATTTTTTTATTGGTTGCTGGTTTTCTATATATTGAAGTATTTGTGTGATATCCTTATTTCTGAAGAAGTTCTTGTTACATTAAAGGACAACTACACCCACAGACTCAAAAAAACATTTCATCATGGTTTGATGTTTCCTACATTTTAAAACCACTCTGGCACTATTTAGAGATTTTTTTAGATATTTTTATACACAATTTCTGACTCTGACCACATGGGGTCTGGCATCTTGAAATAATTCCGATTGTTTAGGCTGCCTCTAAGTATCCCAGAATGCATTGTTTGTCTCCAAAAATTTGCATCAGATCTGTCATGTTTTCCCTAAAACTCCTGTCAGTGCATTGATTTTACAGGCATTTACTGCTGTGTTATAGTCACCTACTTTTGGTTAAAATTTTATCCCTTTTCAATGACTACTTCAAATACAAGCAGTGCAAATGCTACAGAATAGAATTGAAAAGTGCATTTTATTGCTCTTTCTTCTTAGAAATGCTAACTTGATTTATTTTCTGAAGGCTGAAATCTAGTTCTTCATGTTATCTTCCCTCCCCCTTCACACCTACCTTCCCTAGCTGTCAAAGAGCTAAGGGTAATTTGACCCATTATCTGCATGTGATTGACAGCTCACAGCAGGTGACCAGGCTAATGTACTGTTTTCTTGTCAGCCTTTCCTTCTTTACAGTGGGAGTCTTTTTTTTTTGTTGCACTCCTCCTGTCAAATTTAGAACCAAGCTCCATAGCACTGGGAATAATCACTGTTTTGCAAAGCATCAAACTCCCACAAATTTTTCCTTCCTGTTTGGTTAAATAGCTAACAAATGATGTACTATAAACACAAAATATTTCACAGCCTTGCATGACAGCACCCACATGCTTTTTTAAGTGGTAATTTAAGAAAATTAGGGTATTGCATACTTCTTGTAATCTGATGTAGTGTTATCGATTAATTGTGACAGACATCTGCTTCTTATGTAAAAACATGAAATTAATGTCTACGCATGGTCATTGCAAATTTATGCTCTTAGTTTTTGCAGCTGTTACCGTGCTTCTGCCTGTACTTTGTCACATATCGGTAGGGCTCTTCAGAAAAGTGAGATTATAGTTTGACGTTTTTGCTAGATTAAGAGTGGGCTCGGCAAGGCAGCTCTGACATCACAATGTGGGAGATCCACTGGCTCGTCTATACAGCATGCAAATCAGGCGGGGATTACATCATTTTGGGGGAGGAAACTTTCCCGGTAGATAGAGCAAGAGCTCTGACAGATGTGACATCATCATTTTAGATCCAGCTAGAGGTTTTTCAACTTGGTTTTCAAAGTGAACGCAAAACAGTACAGAAAGGTAGGAAGCCTAACAGGGAAAACAGTTGAGTGGATTAGTTTTTAAAGCTGCATGGGTGATTTTCCGAGGCTGTATCAAAGAATAGGGACTGAAAGAGACAGCAGGTTGAGCAATCTACTTTAATATCCCATTGTTGTCCTTTAATGAACGAAAGCACTCAAATATCAGTTTTGCCTCTGTATTTTTTCTCCTAGCTTTAGAAGTTTGTTAGTTGTAAGTTTTTAATTTCTTCCTTTTTTTATTTTTATCGGTTTTAATAGTATATGTTGTAAATACTTGATAAGTATTTTCTTGTTCTACTTATTATATGACCCACAAAAGATGTATTATGTGCTGCTTTGCTTTCCATCTTAAATGTTAGACCAACGTGTATGCATCTGTAGTTGGTCAGTGTATGTATATCATAAGTGCACAAACTAGAAACTATGAATGCATTTGAACTTTAAATCTTGTATATTGCAATATAGTTGTCTTTTTTATATCAATGCGCAGTGAATGCTTCTGTTTAAGTTCTTGTCTATGTATGCAATGACTTTAGACACTGACTGAAATGGTTCCACTTGCAATCAATCCATTATCTCACCCAACAAACTTAAATAAAAAAAAATGTGTTTTACATTTTCAGTCTTTAAAGTTTTCGGTATTGTTTGTTTACACATTCTTTTTGTTTTGTTTTGCTAATATTTTCAGTGAACTGTATTTCAGCAAATATTGCTTAAGGAAGCTTAGATGGAACCATTTATTTATTTATTTTTTTTTTGTATGAATGGGTTTCCTCTGTTACTCTCACATTTACCTACATTGTACTATGGGTTCTAGTTCCAAAATGAGTTCATTTTATAAGCAAGGCATATAGATACAGCCAACCACATGTTATATAAGTATTGGTGGACAAATTAAATGTTAAGTGTCAAACTGTGTCCAGTATAAGGGCACCAAATATAACGAATCAGCTAAAAAGATAACCAAGTCCAAAATCATGTGTGCTGGTTATATTACTAGCCAATTAAATTACTCTAAAGAAAAAGTGTTGCATCTTTATTTATATATTTGGGATATATGACCTTTAGGCCTTATTCCACAAGTGCTAACAGTGCTGAGCAGATACAACTTTCCCAGACAGTCACCCCCTCCTCTGATTTATAGTGCACCTCAGAATCCCCTGCCTCCAGTTCCTTCCTACCACCAAAAATATCTCTGTCACAAAAGAAATAGCCCCCAGGCTGCCTGACAATTTAAGACTGACATTTTTGTTTTGGGGGTTCTGTAACTACAAATTTGATTCCTTTTTATACTCCTTCATTATTCTTATCTTATAAGGGAGGGTACAAACTCATTTCTTTCTTATTTATTCATTATTTTCCATCCCATCCTCTCTCTTGATCCTAGCAAATACACCTATGTCAGACAACTCCCCACCTGCCAATAGGTACAGTAAGTCCCTTTTCTTTTAGGATAACAGCACAATATTTCTTAAATGTTTGGTCTTTCTGTCGGTGTTCACTTTGTAGATACTACAAAATACCATCAGAGGAAAGCATTAGAGACCCTTTTGCTCTGTAACAAACTAATCTTTTCAGGCTAAGAAGTGATGCTCTTTCCATTGAGTTCTAGTGCTTTTCACTGAAACATAGAAACATAGAGAACATTGCTGTCAGTCAAGTTATTCAAAGAAGAAGCCTGTCATTTTTTTAAGAAGTCAGAGTTTCTTTTAGATACAAGTCTGAAAGCTCACATAAATATTTCAAGCCCTCCTTCCCCATTCTCCAACCATGCAGTTGTCTTTGGTAGCTAGTTCTCCTCAGGTCTCTTATCTCAAATTAATTAATAGCTAAATTGTTTGTGGTCATATGACAGTCAAACTTCCCTCATCACTGTCACAGAATACTCAGTTAAGATTTCCCTAGGGGCTCATGCTCTCACTGCCCCATCTTCCATGAACCAACAAAGAAAAACAACTCCAAAGAGATCAATATTGAAATGTCAAAATTCATTAAATCAACAGTTCAGTATAGCAAGCCAAAACATCAAAAGGCTCAAACCATCAAAAAAAAAAAAAAAAAAAACAGTGTTTTGCAGGGAGGAGTAAGTCCCACTGTGCTCCCCCACACTACTTATATATACTAACCCTGAAATCGCACAACACTCATACACATTCGTGCACTCAAACACACATACATATCATCTGTTTTTAATAGATTCTGCATACAGTGACCAAATAAGTTCGATGAAATATAAAATTACATTAAAAATTGACAATCTCACTTTCAACCAAATGAACAGCAACCATCCAAAGTGGCATATTCTTGTGATATTACCAGCTAGACAATTAAATTATTCTAATTTAACATTTTTAGTATGTGTTGCATCTTTATTTACATAGTTATGATCTATACCTTGGAAAAATGTCATGTTGAAAGGGATTAGCAATACAGGAGTTTGGTGCATAAATCAGTCAGAAATATTCAGCAGCTTTCCCTCGGGGAGGCATCAGTCAGTGAGCTGCTGCACAATTTCAAAAATCTTGGCTGCGTCAGCAACACCATTCTTTGATTATTAATATTAGAATGGTGTCTCCTTGAAAATGTATACCTTTCTTAATGGGAAAAAAAAAACAGAAGCATCTGCCATTTTCCTCTTTGTGTTTACTACCACTCAGAATAATCATACTTGAGGGGCGTGGCCAAGGATGAACACAGGATTGCAGCAGATTTCTTCAGCTCCACCAATTTCATTACACTGACAGGAATTAATTACTTAAAAAAATAATTTTTGAAGTGATTTTCTTTCTAAATATGTTTGTTTTATATAGTTCTTGAACTATATCTAAAAAAGAAAGGAAATTTTAACAATATTCCTGTCAGAAATCACTTTGGAAATTTTCCTGTCAGTTTATCAGTCTGAAATGAGTTCCAGTAAGACAAATTCTCAAAACTCCAGCATCAAGAAAGAACTTCAGTCTCTGATAACTATAATCCAGCAACTTACTGCTAAGATGGATAAAATGGATACTAAAATAGATACCTTCATAGAAAAAACTACAAAACAAATAGACTTGTTACATATAGACCTGCAACAACAGAAGATCCAGATGTCAGGCATAGAAGAAGCTGTGAATGACATGGAAAATAGAATCCAAGAAGAGGAAAACAACATTGAGTTTCTGCTGAAACAAAATACACATTTACAAACAAAGCTTGATGACCTGGAAAATAGATCTAGGCGCGATAACATTAGGATTTTTGGACTGCCAGAAAATATTGAAGGTAACAATATTAGTTCTTTTTTAACAACATGGCTCCCTAAAACTTTAGACTTACCAGAAGCATTCTCTTTTGGTATCGAAAGAGCACATAGATCTATAGCTAATACTAACTGTAACAAAAACTATCCTAGATCAGTTATAGTTAGATTTCTATCATCTTTTGATAAAGAGATGGTTCTTAAATCTGCTTGGGCTAAAGCTCCTGTTAAGATTAATGAGACAACTGTGCATTTTGACAATGACTATTCTTCCATGGTAATAGCTAAAGAAACAAAAGAAACAGAGTGCAAAGCAGTCCGGATAGCCAAAGCCTGGTAATAGCTAAAAGAAAAGTTTTTCTGCCACTAATAAGGGAGCTTAAAAAAGCACAGTTTAAAACATACCTTCTGTTTCCTGCCAAGCTTAAAATCTTCCTTCCTGATGGTCCTAAAATTTTTGATGACTTAGACTCTGCTTTACTGTTTATCAAAAAAAATAAGATTTTGGATAAAATAGAGGAAATGGAATGGGCTAGTCCTTCATTAAAGAGACTGGCAACTGAAACTTCGTGGAAGACTTCAGAGAAGAAGAAGAGACTAAAAAACAAATGATTTGTTCTATGTTTTTTTTCTCTCATCATTTTATTTCATTATTAATCTTTTTAAATATAGTTCCTGCATTTCCAGAAAGCCACAAATATTCTGAAAAAGATTTAATCAAAGTTATTCTCTGTGTGCAAAGAAATGTTTTGTTTAATAACCAGTCAAAATATCTGAAGAACTAATAACAAGCTATGATTCAATTTGTTTCTCTTTCTGAAAAAGAGAAGTAAGGTCAGTAATTTGATACATTTTTTTTTCTTTCTCTTTTTTGTTCTTCTCCTTTCTTCTTTTCTTTGTTTAAACAATGACATTCTATTTAGATTATGTAGTGGGTAAAGGGTGGGGGAGGGCAGGGAGAGAAGAGTAATGAAAATATGATTAATAGAATAATAACATATTTATTCCTTGTAAAAAGTTTATATGTTCTTCAAATGCTATTCCTAATTATACTTTCTTGATTATACTGCTTATGCTTGTTTGTAAATAATCTGTCATGCTTTAACTAATAATAATTAGAACTAAATAATAGTAAATAATATGTTTTATTTTTAACTCTATTAATATAAACAGTAAGTAATATTTCATTGTATATACTTCTTATAGCTTTCTCTTACATTTTTTATTTCTGCCTTACACTCTTTTATTTTCTTCTCTCTTTTTCTTTTCTTTATTAACATATAGAAATGCTTTTGATCATATAGACACAGTAAATAATAAGATTTGCATAAAAATTGAGTTGGGACAAAAATATTGAGTTTTATTACTTATTAATAACTTTGGGCTTAATTTCACTTACATAGAGGCTGTAATAACCTGTAAAATACATTGTGAAGGTTTTGTCATGTTTAGATGCATTTACACTGCTAAATGAATGTTTGTCACTAGTTTTTAATAAGTTTCCCGCCAAAATGTTAAGGGAGACAATCTGAGATGTGGGCTGTCTCATGCACAGTGTCCATGAGCTATTTCAAAAGCTTCAACTCTCAGAATTCTCACAGAGAAGCTGAAAGCAGTCAGTCTAACCTTTGACCTAGATATCACACTGACACATCACAGATTCAGGAAGAACACTCTACCAGGAAGTAGAACTGATGCAAATGCGACTATGTGAAGGAAAATGAACTCTTTAACATCTAAATGTGAGTTATTTTATATAATTACTTAAATATCTATGTTATAATTAATAAAATATGTCAGTTATAATGAGTTTAAATGATGCAGTTTCTTGCAGTAAGTAAATGTCTTATTTTAGAAGGCATAGAAAATGAAACATTTATTCAAGTGTTTTTGAAAATCTACTTAACAGCAGCATAATAATCTGTGTTAAAAACTTATGTTCCAAACATATACATTACTATAACTCATTTAATTCATCTGATTGACAAGCATAAATAATTTTATAACTCTATTCTGGAAGAAATTGTCATGTGATATATTTTAAAGCAGAAGTATAGCAAGGTTGTAAAATCTGGTTACTAAAATGTGTTTGCTGTGCATTATTTTGTATGAAGCAGACAGATTTATTGTAGGGACAGCAAGTAGGATAGTGCTCAGCAAGGACACAACTCAGTGAGATCAGATATATATATATATATGTATGTGTGTGTGTGTATGTGTGTGTATGTATATATATATATATGTGTGTGTGTGTGTGTGTGTGTGTTTATATATATATATATATATATATATATATATATATATATATATATATGTGTGTGTGTGTGTATATATATATATATGTGTGTGTGTGTGTGTGTGTGTGTGTGTGTGTGTGTGTGTGTGTGTATGTGTGTGTGTGTGTGTGTGTGTGTGTGTATATATATATATATATATATATATGTGTGTGTGTGTGTGTGTGTATATATATATATATATATATATATATATATATGTGTGTGTGATGGCTTGTTTTTTTTTTACAATAATGCAAGTGTTTCTGAGAATCTGCATAACTATGCAGTATGATTTATAACAATTTCTATAAATACAATATTTTATTCTATTGATAATAATGAGTATAAGTAAAATGCTCATATACAAGCAATTCAAGGTTTTTGGAAGCTGTTGACTGCATTTACATGACAGAAAATAGATGCATCTTAATATATGTAATGTCTGAATCATATTAGCCAAAGTTTTTGATTTAAATGAATGTTAGAACTTATGTTTCTCTCTTCTTGATTTCTAACATCAAGATTATTTGAATGCTATTTGAATACAAGTGTTTTATATTACATAGATGTATATAGTAGTATGAACAGTTTTTTAAAAAGTTTATTTTAGTTTATATGATGCTGTTTTACCAAATGTGTAGTCTTGTCTTGCTAGATAATTGAATTGAAAACTGTTAACCTCAGTTAAATATAACTAGTATTAAATTGATAAGGTGGTAGCTGAGGTACTGCTGCTTAGGGTAGGGGGTTAACTTGAGTGGTAAATACTACTCTAAGTTGGAGTTTATAACTCCAGGCTGGATGCAAGGTTTCATCCTTACATTATTTTCACTTGTTCATTGTTATATGTATATAGTTTTGACATCCACAATATATCACTACAAACAAAATTGAATCCTATACAAAATCCCATAAGAGATTCAATAAATACAGCTATATTTAAAGGTACACCTAAAGGAGGAGATGTAACATTACTTATGTTGTTATTTGTTATTTTGATCATAAGATTCTTAAGTTTTAAAAATGCCAAATGACATCTTTAAAAGGAATTTCTTTAAACATTAATGGATTGAATAATCCGTGTAAAAGGGCAAGCCTAATAAGATACATTAATTTACATAAGGCCAACTTAGTCTTCCTGCAAGAAACCCATCTCTTGAAAAAAGATATTGATAAACTAGCCACAAACAAATATACATTATTGGTTAGTTCAGAGCACACTCAGAAAAAAGAGGAGTGGCTATTTTATGGAATAAAAGTATGCCCATTCCTAAAACCATTAAGTCTTATCAGGATGACAAAGGAATGTTTTGTATGGTTACAATACAAATTAATGGGAAGACTTACACTTTAATTAATGTATATTGGATACCTGGAATTGGTATTAATACAGTGAAACATCATCTTGATAAGATCATATCATTCTCTATAGGAGATATTATTTTAGCTGGTGACTTTAATTGTATACTACATGAAAGTGATACTACCACTATAGGAAAAAGAAGAATTACATCTAATGCAAAACATTTAAATGATTTTGCTAATTCTTATCATTTGAATGATATTAATAATCAGATAGATTCAAAATCATTACCATACACCTTTTTTCTAACAGATACAAAACTTATTCAAAAATAGATAGGGTCTTTATTTCTAACCAGATGGTAACAGATTTAATTAATTCCAAAATCATTTCATGTCCTATATCTGATCATAATTCAATTGTTTTGAATTCATGATAAAAAATACTCATAATGTTCAGATCAAAAGGATACCAGCATACTTAACTCAACTAAAAGACTATAAAGAATATATACTTTCAGAAGTAAAACATTTTTTAGACATAAATAATACTCCTGAAGTCTCCATTGTCTATGTTTGGGATGCCTTAAAATCATATCTATATGGACAAAGTATCAGATGGTATAATAATAAAAGGAAATCTTGGGATAAGGAATTGTTAGATATTCAAAGTAAATTAGACTCTTATAAACATAATAATAAAGAAAATATTATGGACAAGAAAGTTATTGAAGAAATAAACAAACTAAATGAGAAATACACTAGTAAAACGAACTCCAACAAGCACCAGTTCGTGAACGGTGACACAGAGAAAGTAAAATGTAAAAATGGATGTCACCAAATAAAATGCTCAAATCAATAGCGTACAACACACTTTAATACACGCTTTCATCATACGACTTCATCAGAAAATACTTACAAACCATTTCCCTCCATTTAAATACACAATCAATTAACACATATCAAATGGTCCAATTAAACAATTACTACTATACATTTTACAAAAAATTACTTTAAAAAACTTCATTAAAAAATATAGTTAATTATTAAATAATTGCAGTATATTTTGTTCTTTATTTATACCTAACTTTCTATACTTTAAAAAACATTTTACATTAATTGCTTCATTTAAATGAGAAATACAAAGACATTTTAACTCATAAAGTTAAAATAACTTTAGAGAAATAAAAGTTTTTGTCTTATTCAATAAGCCCCAAATACTTACATAGACTTAAAAATAAAACAAAAAAGTTGAATAAACAAAACCATTTCAAAGAAATATTTTCTCTAAGGAAAAAGAAGAATGTTTCTAGTATACCAGAAATACTAGATGAATTTAGAAATCACTTTCACAAAATTAACCATAATAACATTAACATGGAACCTAAAGATAAAATAAAGGAGTTTATAACCACAAACATGAATAAAAAGTTTAATAAACAACAGATTAAACTATTGGACAAAAGTATTTCATATACAGAGGTTATTACACAAATAAATAAGCTTAAATCAAACAAAGCACCGGGTAATGATGGTATTATACCAGAGATATATAAAATCCTTTCTAAAAGTACATATTCATTAATACATAAGGTTTTATTTTGGCCCAAACTGAGTTAATAACCCCCATCTTGGCAATATACATTTATTTCCAATTTTAAAACCTAATAAAGATCCAACTAGATGTACTTCATATCGGCCCATCTCATTACTTAATGTTGATTATAAAATGTTTATGAGTATTTTTGCTGATAGATTGAAGACAATCATCCACGGCATTATAGATATAGATCAGACAGGCTTCATTGTAAATAGAAATACTTTTGATAATATAAGAAGAACTTTAACATTAATTGATTTTGCAAATAGGAAAAAGAAAGATTTAACACTTATTAGTCTTGATATAAGTTCAGCATTTGATTCAGTAAGTTGGGACTATCTGTTTACCTTACTGAAGTGCACAAACTTCTCAGATGCATTTATAAATCTAATTGAGCATTTATACAAAGGAACATTGGCTTATATTAAGGTAGGAACATATGTTTCACAAAAAATACCAATTTTTAAAGTTACAAAACAAGGATGTCCACTTTCTCCACTATTATTCACTTTAGTAATGGAGCCTTGGGCTAATTTGATCAGAAACAGTACTGACATAGAGGGTTTTGAAATAGATGAAAATACAACATCCAAAATTTAACTTTTTGCAGATGATGTTCTAATTACATCAGCAGGATCTAATTCTTCTATGCAGTCTCTATTTGATAAAATGATGAATTTTAAAAGTATTTCTGGTTTAATATTCAATGAAGAAAAAACTAAAATACTACCTATATATACACGAAAAAATATTCTCATTAGTGATTTTACTAAATATGTCCCCAATTCAGGTCAGATAACTTATTTAGGTATAATACTATCTAAAGATAGTAAATCTATTATATATAATAATTATAATACCTGTTTTCTTAATATACAAAATCTTTTTAATATCTGGAATAATATGTTTTTACTATGGAGGAGAGACTTACAATTATTAAAATGATAATTTTCCCCAAGATTTTATACTTAATACAATCAATAATACTTCCACCTACAAAAATAATTATCAAGAAACTGAATACACTAATGTTAAATTTCCTATGGGCACCTAATAGACCTAGGATTGCTTTAAAGAAACATACTAATAGCTGGTCTCAAGGGGGTATTTCTTTTCCAGACTTTAATTTATATACTATCTCTTCTATTGTAAAAGTTATTACTTTATTAATAGATCAGTCATATGTCGCAAAATGGAAAGATTATTGGGAGCTAATTAGTATGCACTTCATGAAAATCTCCTTAACACATAAAAATATGATTGTAAATAACTCCACGTTATGGTTACTAAAGGAATTTTGTACTTCACCTATTACACCTAAACATATGGTTTGTTACCCATTAAATATTATTATTAGCTATCGTAACTTTATATTCATGCACCCTAAGTACAGGGAATGGAATTTTATTATATTCCCTATAATGTATACTCAGGGTATGCTTTTGTCATCTACTTCTAAAGGAACTCATTTAGCTATAGATAATGATCTAAAATACTGGTATCAGTTGATATCTGATAATAAAGTTAAAAATCTAGATTTCTTAAAACAAGAATTTGATCTAAGAGAAACTTGCTGGTTAGAGGTTCAGACCTTTAGACAACATCTCATTGATAAAATAGATCTAATGTCTATAACAGTTAAAGAATCTATTCCAACACTGATTGATTACTTGATATTAAATTTACAACATAAAGTTTCTGATAAAGGTAAACTTTCATACATACATAAAATTATCAGACAAGAAACTTTTACAGTGTAGATACATACTGGAATTATTTCACTTCTATTAATGGGGACCCACCAAATCAACAAGATAAACAATATATATTGGAATCTGCCTATAGAACTACATCTTCCATTGTCTGGAGACTTTATACATGGACATTTTTACATAGATCTTTTTATACACCTTTGATGATGAATAAAATAAATAATAAAGATAATCTATGTAAGAGATGTAATGTAGAAATTAATGCTGACTGGGCTCATATGTTCTATGACTGTATAAAATTGAAAGAATACTGGAAGTCAATTAATGAATTATTGCAGGCTCTTTTTACAGAAAATTTCATTATTTCTAAATCTCTTATATTATTATACACATCTGTACCTCAAAGTGTTAAAAAGGTTAAGCTTCCCTTGTTATGGTCTATTCTAGCAGTGGCTAGGAAAATAATAACCAGAAATTGGATTTCAGATACACCTCCTTCGTTCAATGAATTTAAAAATGTTATGAATATAGTGTGCCATATGGAAATAAACACAATTAGGAAAAGGACAACTAGAAAAACATCTTATTATATTGTATGGGATAATTTACAAAATTTGTTAAAAAAATTCTAATTTCAATAGCATGGTATTTTAGTTTAATTAATTGATCTGATTGTAGTGGATGTCTTTGTAAATACTTTAGTTGTTTTGTTGAATATTATAATAATATCTATTTTTAATTACTTGTATAAAATTGTTATGATATTTCTCTTATATGTTAAAACAATAAACCTGTTTTGAAAAAAAAAAGAATAATCATACTTGATGTACTATTCCTTTTACAGTTTCCACTCCTCAGCAACACACACACACAAATGCACACACACAAATGCACACACACACACACACACACACACACACACACACACACACACACACACACACACACACACACACACACACTCATGTGCACACACATATACATTTTTCAGACGGAGTCCCTTGAGAATGTCCTACATGTTACCTGCAATGACTTCATGGACACCATTTCTACTGGAAGATTTTCCACATTTTTCTGTGATGTGCTTGATAACATTATTTCTGGACATAAATAGTATTTTCTTTTGTTTCTGAATATATTCAAAGCTTAAATAAGTTATCAGAAGCCTATCAACCCATACAATTAATATAGTTCAAAATTGCACAATATGTAGGTGAAGGTTTTAAAATTTAAACTCTGACCCCACAATATAGTTTACTTTCACTGTATTGCATTAACTCACTAAACTATAGTGTCAAGCTCTATTAAGCTTTCTGCAATCTGAATAATGGGTCAACAGGTCATTCCAGCAGCACACAGTGTTCTCTTTTTAAAAGTGCTTACTTGAATCAGACTTGAACTTTCTGCCTTCCAGGTACCCAATACATTTACCTTCTTCCTACTCTTTTATAACTCCACCCCTCTACCAGTAAATGTTTATCCCAGAAGATATTTGAAATAAGTATCATGTATAATATCACAGTTTTTAATTTATGTATACAGAGTGAATGCCACGGTGGTACGGCGGTAGCATTGTTACCTCACAGCAAGAGGTTATCCCGTTCAATTCTCGGCATGGCTTGGGAGTGCCTTCTGTGTGGAGTCTGCATGTCCTCCCCGCAGTTGGGTAGCATTCGAAAGACATGTGTGCGTAAATAGGCGTGCCTTCGTTGAAGGTTGGGCATCGAGCTGGCACCTCGGCATTTCGTAAAAAATCTACTGCCAATCATTAGCGGACCGGAGTTCCGCTGTGGCGACTCCTTACCGGGAAAAAGCCGAAAGACAAACAGCAACAACAACAGAGTGCCTTCATATATTTCTACACTGATATAGAAATACTTCAGAGAATGATTACCATGGGAACTGAACAGTGCTAAATTACTGTTTGAATTCTTTGACTTTCTGAATAGCAAAGACTACAGATGTCTCTAACTGCACACACTTGTGTTGGTGGAAGGGGTGAGGTGGGTAGAAGCAGGTGTCAGGCAGTCAGGATATAGTTCTACATCTTTAATAAACCACATTGTAGTTCTAAATTTAACTTAAGTTCCGTAAACTTCTGAGTTTTACTGTTAAGATAATGCTTTGGTCGTGGCACTTATTTAAAGTGTTATGGAGAAGTTTAAACATTCTTACTTTTCTTCATCAAACGAGAATTTATACTTAGAACATTTTTATGAACATGTTCTTTTTCTGTGCCATTTTGCCATTGTCCCACTGACTAAGTCTCCTCTGATCAGATATGTGAGAACAAAAATCTTTGGCTGTACAATGTAATTACCTCCGTATGGCATCCCTCCATTAGCAGACCATTTTGGACTGTAACTAATTAGAAAATATGCTAACTTTACAAGTCAGAAACGAAAAAGATAATGTAATTTTTTTTCTAATTCCTTCAATAATTTAACACTATGAGAGTTACTGTTGAGACCCCTAGCGGGAGAAGCCAAAGGGGGAAGAAGTGTTGCATTGCATGTAACTTCCTGGTAAGAAACTTAATAACTAAAAGGCATACTGCTTGTTAACAACAATTATATTTACTGATATAAGCTTATATGTATATACTAGGCTAATGACTACCATGGTCTTCATAAGTCTATCCATGCAATCCATCCCATTTGTGTCCCTGTTTATCATGGGTGTTTATTAAGAGGGGAAATTTCTAGAGGTTACGTGAGGGGGTGTATGTTAGTTTGAGCATTACTGTCTGCCTCTGCCTATCAGAGACATGGGGGCCAGACCCTGCATGAATTACCAGTTTCCCATCCATTTGTCAGGGTTACGCTTAAATAGGGTTAGGGATGGATCAACAAGTAACTTATATACAAGCACTTGAATAATACTTTAGATGTTGTTACAGTGCTTCTGTTGAGCTTAGCCATATTTCACATCACCCCAGAATCACAAAGTGCAGACAGAATCACTTGTAGGTCTACACTGCACAGACCTCTAAGACTGAAGTTTGGACACTGGTATGGCAGCAAAGATTAAGATGTAATGAAACAGATATATAAATCAGTAGCATATCTGTGTCTACACCATATCTATATATCTACATGTTTGTCTATGTCAAAATCAAAGTCAGGTAATAATCAGCTTGTAGCCTAAGAGACAAGACAAAGTGGATAATAAATACATACTGCAAATAGAAAATAAAACTTAAAATCAACATTTCAACTGGAAGTTTTCTTTGGAAAGCATTTAAAATATAAAACTTGTTCTATGTAACCTTCAAACATCTGGAATCCTTTGTAAGAAATTAATACAAAATATATGACCATATATGAAAAATGTATTACAGTCATGCTGGTGTTTTGCCAAATTAGCTATCATAATAGTCATGGAATGTTGCACAGTATATATTAATAGGTTAAGTTGCATGTCACCTCATTGTTTTACCAAACATGTCTCTGATCTGCTGTAGTTTTACTGTGTTATACGTTGTTCATAGCATTCACTTGTTTTCATGTGTATTCTTGGTTCTTTTGTATATTACCTTTTTATTTATCTGCTGTTTTCCTACTTTGGAGCTTTTCTCTTCCAACTTCCAGTGTAAATAATAAGGTATAGATAAGATAGATAGTAACAGATACACAAAAAAGGATAAACAGATTTCTCTGTGGACTAACAAAGTGCTGCTGAAACCTATCTACCCTTTGTATAGGTAACTCTGTTTCTGTGTTAAGATGGGCTTTATCACAACAGTAATGATAAGAAATTAGAAATCAAATAACTTCTGCACATTTGTTTATTTATTAAAGCATGTTATCTGGTTAGTCTAGTTTGACCACAACTCTTTGGTATTAAAAAATATAGGGGAAACACTCCAATGCTTCAAGGGAAAACAATTATATCATCCACGTAACATACAAGCAAGGGAGAGAAAGATATTCCCAGTACACGTGAAAGCAGAAAATAAATATTGCAGTTCAGAACAGCAGTTTTTACATAAAATATTGCATACAAATTTTAGTGAAACAAAATCCTGTTTTATGGTGGGTAAATTTCTTAGGCTAATGCTCTCATTCTAAAAGAAAAACAGGTACGACCACTCCCTCCACCACCCCCCTAAAAAAAAAGGGTTCCTATCACATAGTCAAACTTTTACAAGTTCGAACCACATATGGTTGAAACCATACGTTCGAATTTGTAAAAGTTAGAGCGTTTGAATGGAAATCTCCATAAGTGGAGGTTTCCATTCACTTCAATGTGGTACGATCTCGGAGTTGGTGTATTTAAGTAGCGAGGGGGGGAGCAGGGGGGCTTGCCCCCCTGCTTACAACAATTTATTTTGTTGTCCATTTTTTTTTTATTTTTATTTTTTTACATAGTTGAAGTTCTGTAACTTCGAACATAATGGTTCAACCATTAAGTGTTTGGAGTTAAGGAACTTCGACTATGTGATATAGACCCAAAAAAAACAAGTATAATCATCATGATATCTCTACAGCATTTGGGCTGTCTTGGAACTGAATATTTAAGTGAGGAGGGATAGATGTAAACACCCACTACTACAACAGAGGTATGCATATATAGCAGGTTACTATGAACAAGTGTAAAACTTTAGAAAATCACAGGTTCATTGACTCATAGATTCATTGGTAGTTATTAGGCTATTGACTAGTGACATTCTTAAGAAGCCTAGCCTTACATTGCTATGGTAGTGGCTTTATAGCCCTTATGTTTTGTATGTGAATAACCCAGGTGGGCAGAAAATAGATATGTTGGGACATTTACTTATTGCCTCTTTCCATGAGGGACATGGGTGCTAAACTGGGGTAGAATTTTCAATACAGTCATGCAAATTACACTTGAACGCAATAAGAGAAGCACTTTGCTTTATATGGAGTAGAAGACAGTTCCATAGAAGCTGTATTTTCTGCAGTACATACCTATCACTCCAACATGTTCTATTTATGTTGTAAAACTGAGATCTCTTGACTGGGTGTTCATGTTACCATTTGACTTGCAAATGTGTAATAGATCTGACAAAGTATGGTCTGTTGACATTCTGCACGCAAGGCAGAGGTCGCCTCTAACTTTGTTTGATACTGAGAAGAGGGACAAGACTTTAAGATGGTCTGCATAGTTTTTATGATTTAGGCCCTTGATTTTTTTAAGCTTTGTGGTAATTTCTGTTGTGATGTGTATTTGGAGTGGTATATAACAGGACAGGTACATAAAACATTAACAGGTGGTATTCATAGTCATTGCATGGATGCGATAGGATTATTTACAATGTCTGAGAGTGAGCGTAAGGTAAGAATTGATAAGACTATAGTACACTGTAATTAACTGGAAACCACTGAAATGAAACTGAAACAAAAGTATTTATCTGTTAATTACCCAAACTCATGCTGAACAGGTGCCAGCCTCTCCTTTATGGGCCAAGTCTTATGTACTTTTCAGAATGAATTTTCAAAAATCTGTGGTTCATTTAATAAGGCTTTATTAGATGTTTACAATATTCAAATACTGTCTTTATTAACAGTAATGATAAACAATCTGATTGTCCTGAATAATGTTAGCTGAAACAGTCTTTATTTAACCTGTCTTCTGTACTCAGGCTCGAGTGTCTGTATTTTAGCTTAATCTTTGCTGTAATGTCAAGTCAAACAAACTGACTGACTGACTTCTCTAAGTGTATCTGAACTATATTTTAATAATACCAAAACCTTGTAATGCTTTGCACAACTTCTTAGCCTTTGTTCTCAGGCCTTGTCTTGTATGTGCTTTATTTAACATTCCATTAAGGAACATTCTGTATCTGGCAAGATTGTATCTTTCCCTTGAGAAAAGAACATTCTGTATTTCTGTATTTTCTGCACATTTCATGCTTATCTTTCCTTTCTAATAAACTGTCTTTCTCTGAAACTGAATGCATACATGTTTTACCTTTTAGTTTGCATAATGCCTAATGTTGTTGCACCACCGCAGTTAGTCTGCATAATGCCTAATAACTACTTTAAAATGGAGATCTCTAGCTAGAGGGCCTCTCCTTTATGGGCCAAGTCATAGAGGCCATTTACAGTAATGCGTAATGCCTGCGATTTAGTGTAAGCAAATTAAGGTTACAAGAGATATAAATGAGAAATTGTGTAAAGTGGCATATGCTACTGAAGTGTTCTTGCAATTCATAGCCCAATAGGCGTGTCATACTTCAATGACATTTTCCCCAACAATCCTTTCAGTAATTTGACCAGGTATCCACAAGCACTTCTATGACATCAAATGAATTATTCCCCCAGGGACCCCTTTAGTAGTTTACCCATGTATGAACAAGCACATGATAAGCAATTTTCTAACTTCTTTGTAGACAGCTTGGTGGATATGGGTACCTTGAGACAATGTAGCGATTGTCTCATGTTTACTGACAACCACTTAATTCTTAAAGTAGCAGACACAGTATGTGGGAGGTGTAATAACACAATGGCACTGGAGGCTAAACTCTCACATAATAAATGCTCATCAGGTTGTCAAAACACGCACACAAAACCCACCTCACACAACACACACATAGACTAATGTATGCTGAGGGACTTAAACGCAATATTCCTAAACAACAAAGATCACCTAGACCACCCGTTCTCAAAGCTATGCCTCAGCAAGGCCAAAGACTCTCAGAAAAAAACAACACCTAACACCACACATAGTCACTCTCAGTAGAGCACTACATACTAAGCCCTAAGACAAGCAAACACACTTACCTGGATTCACATCATAGGGAACGCCATTGTAAGATATACTGATGCCCCTCTAACCCAGCTGAAAAAGGAGAAAAAACTGTTAACTCCTTATCTGGAGCCAGGATCTGCCAAATCACACACACACAATCAAGGTGCCAGTATGATTTCATCATAGTCCATGTAGGTGAAAATGACATGAGCTGTACCTCCCTGGACTATATGAAGAGAGATATTGTGGAGCTTTCAGACTGTGTGCCTCAGGCTGGTATGAGCCTAGCAATGAGCAGCATATTTCCATCACTGAGGATAATGCCACAATATGAACAAAAATTATTGATTTCAACAACTGGCTTTCTTTTTGTTGTCATTCTAAGGGGATCCAATATTTGTCAGCTTGGGAGGACATGGTCAACATACCACATTGCTTTACCAAGGATGGTCTGCACCTTTCCCCCTCTAGGCTTTTGAATACTGGTCAAAACATTATCTACCCCATAGTGCCTTTTTTAGGCAATGCTAAACTGACAAACCTACCGACATAGCTAAATCAACTGAACTGAACATCAAGGTGTTACTCCTCAATGCCAGGAACCTAAATAAAAATAACTACAGTCCATCCAAGCCCTCCTCACACTTGAGAATATAGATATCTATACAGTAACCAAGACATGGCTTAAAACAGCAGAGAGTACCCCAGCATGCCTTCCACACTGTTAGACCAAAAGCTACACAGACAAGGGCTAAAGCTGGAGGTGTTTCAATATACAACGATAACAAACATACCTCTAGGGTGGTCAAACAGGATGAAGGGCTGGAGTTTCTCCACATGCAGATCACCACAGACAAAATCCTGTACCATATCTTAGCCAGCTATAGGTCACCCTCCACAACACAACACTAATCACGAGACACATAACTCTGTTAAACAGTGTGCCGCTCAACCAAAACCCCTAAGGAAAAACAGCATGCCCAGCACACTAGTCATAGGTGACTCAATAGTGAGGCACACTGATGTCCCACTCACTAAGTTGAATAAGGAGAAAGTAACAGTCAGCTGCCTGTCAGGTGCCAGGATCCACCACATAACGCACACACTTAGGTCCCTCAACAACAGGTACAAATATGACTCTGTCATTGTACATGTGGGTGTGAATGACCTGAGACATACCTCCATGGACTACATAAAAAGAGACATGGAGGAGCTCTCAGACTATGTAGCTCAGGCTGGTGTGACCCTAGCCCTGAACAGCATCCTACCATCACCCAGAATGATACCACAGAAAGTGATTGATTTCAACAATTGGCTGTTTCTGGTGTCATTCTAAGGAGATCCAATATCTGTCTGCCTGGGATGACATGATTGACAGACCTCAATGCTTTGTCAGAGATGGCCTGCATCTGTCACACCTGGGCTTCCGGATACTGGCCAAGGCTCTTGCCATCCCTATAGTGCCTTTTTTAGGTGGTGTTCCAAAGAACAAATTACCACCATAACAGCTACAAACAAATGCAATCTGAGGGTCATGCTGCTCAACTCCAGAAGTCTAAATCTCAAAATGCACTCGCTCGAAGCACTCCTTAAAATGGGGAACATTGACATTTGTGCTGTAACAGAAACCTGGTTCAAGGCAACAGAAAGCACCACTGCACTACCACGCTATAACTCATTCCACACCTTTCAGCCCCACAACTTGGACCGAAGCTCCAAAGGCAGTGGTGTTTCCATATTTGTAAAGGATCCGCACACTTCCAGACTGGTAGCCCAACATAACACATCAGAGATACTTCAGGTGCAGCTAACATTGGGTAACACAGTGATTCGGGTCGTAGCCTGTTATAGGTCCCCAACCATGTCCCAAGACTCACACTCCACGTTCCTAAGCACCCTGGAGAATATTAGGGTCGAACCTAACACTCTCATACTGGGCGACTTCAACTACCCCTCCATTAACTGGGAAAACTACTCATGTACCAATACACTTGCCCAATGTTTCCAGGAATTCATTAATTCCAATGCCCTGGACCAGCTCGTTCTTACCCCCACTAGAGGTAGCAACATCCTTGACCTGGTCATTACTAACATGGGCAACCATTGCTCTACACCAATAGTCAACGCCTCCTTGGTTAGATCTGACCACAAACTAATCACCTTGGAAATCCACATCCCTCCCACCCACCCCAACCCCCCGCAAAGGTAACCACCATGAAAAATTTCTCCAAAGCTAACTTTGGGCTCCTAAAAACAGATTTGGCTAACTTCACGGCATCCATGCAAATAGAGAATAGTTGCATGACTGCCAAATCATACACCAATGCACTGTACGAACACATACACAAATGCATGGATCTTGCTATACCCAATAGAACCAAGACGCTCTCTTCCAAAAAAAAGAAAGCCAATCTGGTGGTCCCCTGCCATAAACAAACTCTACAACAGAAGGAGGAAACTGATGCGGAATAAGGTGAAGTCCCAAGACTGGAAAAACTCCCTTATCAGCCTCAACAAAAAGTTGAGATCTCTCATCAAATCCTCTAAAGCTAGCCATGAAACAGAATTGCAGCAGATAGTAAAGACAACCACAAGGCCTTCTATAGTTATGTAAAGAATCTCCACGGCAATACCCAGATTTCCTCTGAGCTATTGCACAATAGTACCTCCTATACTGAGCCAAAAGATATTGCCAATGTACTAGCCAACAGATTCAGTGCCAACTTTACCCCCCCCCCCAAAGGGCCAATCACAATACCAGTAGATTGCCAGGCACGCAGCATTACTTCTGCACAGGTTAAAACAGGACTGTCCAAGGCCAAGAATACAGCTTCTATGGGACCTGACAATATCCCTGGCTGTGTTCTACATGAACTACAGAGTGAACTGGCACCTCATCTATGTGTCCTGTTCAATCACAGCCTCACCTCAGGCCTTGTCCCTACCAAATGGCACACTTCTACAGTCATCCCTCTCCACAAAGGAGGAGCGACTACAGACCCTGGGAACTATCACCCCATTAGCCTGACAAGTCTGATATGGAATGCTATGGAACACATCATCATGGACCTAATAAACAAGGATACAGGGAATCTCCAAACTCTGGATCCCGCACAGTTTGGTTTTGTGAAGGGTAGATCCTGCCTGCTCAACTTGGTCAGCTTCTTTGAGTCAGTCACCAGAGCTATGGATGAAGGGAAGGTGGTTCATACAGCCTACCTTGATCTGGCCAAGGCCTTTGATACCATTCCCCACTCAGGAATCATAGAAAAACTCACTAAGCTAGGCATCAACCCCTATATGACTAGGTGGGTTGCAAACTGGCTCGCAGATAGACTCCACAGTGTGAAAGTAGCTGACTCCAAGTCAGACTGCTGACCAGTCATGAGTGGACTCCAACAGGGATCAGCCCTGGGTCCTCTCCTATTTGGTATCTACTTCTCAGAAGTCCAGGCCAACACAAAGGGACACTGGCTGACAAAGTTCACAGACGACTGCAAGTTGGGAGCCATTATTAACTCCCCAAGTGGTGTTGACATCCTACAGAAAGACCTCACTGAGACCACCGACCGGTGTCAGAACTATGGCCTTAAGCTCAATGCCTAAAAATGTGTTGTCACCCCCTTTGGGAAAAACCCAGTTCCCATGAATTACCACATCAATGGTAATCCACTGAACACAGAAGGTATTATAAGAGATCTGTGAACACAGGTTGACAGAAACCTCTGTTTTGACCACCACATTGACACTGGTCAGAAAGTCCTTCTATGTGGCACATCTCATTACTAAGGGTTTTGCATCCAGGAAGAAAGAGGTCATTGTCTCCCTCTACACTTCCCTCATTAGGCCAATCATCGCGTACAATGCCCCATTTGGCATGTACCTCACTAAGACACCTGCAACAACTGGAGAGGCCACAAAAGTACCTCACAAAGAGGATCCTAGGCCGTAAACACTTGTCCTATATGGACAGACTCAAAAAACTCCAACTATTCTCTGTCTCATATCGCCTACTTTAATGGCGATCTCTGCTTGACTTACAAAGTCATGTCTGACCCAGCTCTGTTAGAAGTGCTACATCTAAAGAAATCCTAATCCCTCCGCACCACACACTCCAGAGACCTCAACCTCATTACCACAATCAACAGAATGTCCTGGAGGGACAGGTTCATAACCCAGAGACTGCCTATGCTATGGAATAGACTTCCCATACATGTCAAACAGAGCACCTTACTGGCCCTCTTCAAAAGAAATCTTGATGAGTAGATGGGAAATAGAAAATTCACCCCAGGGATCACTCCAGTGGCTCTACTCGACAGAGGCACTGAGAACTAAGGTTGGGTGGCACGATGCCAGGGTAATCCTATGAGCTAGGCTTGTAAAATCTCCAGGGCCATTAGCCTAGTACACACCTATGAACCTATGCCCAAAGGAGCTCACAGTGCCTATTTGGACCTACTACAGACACTTACCATCCAACCTAACACCCTAATCATGGGAGACATTAATTACCCTCTTTAGACTGAGAATCCTGCATGGCCTCAAATCTAGAGGCACAGAAATTCATGGACTTCATAAATACAAACACTGTTGACTGAATAGTGAATATACCCACTAGAAGCTCCAACATACTGGACCTCATGCTCACAAATATGGGAGAACACTGTACTCCTTCCCCTGTGTCTCACCCTCCCTGGTAAGGTCCAACCATAAAGCTGTCTCCTTTGAAATCCAAATCAACTCCGTAATCCCATTAAAACCAGTAACAGGAACTATTCTAAAGCAAATTACCTGTTATTAAGTAATGGTTTGCCAAAATCCATTGACCCTTCAAACTCAAGAACACAGCAGCCTATGTTGAACTTATTTCAGAAGTCCTGTATAACCATGTCAGTGGCTGCATAGAGGGTGCTGTACTAACCAGAAGTAAGCCCAGGACTAGCCCCAGAAGCACACCACACTGGTAGCATCCCAAAATGAAACATGATATGCAACAAAAGGAAAAAAAAAATTACAGCAAAAATCAGAAAGGTAATTCCCACAAAAATAAAAACTTTCTCATCAAAGTAAATAGGCAACTAAGAGAGTTAATTAGGTCAGGCAAAGCCAGCTTTGAGCCTAAGCTAGCCTCCAGGTGAAAAATAACTATAAGGCCTTTTTCAGCTATGCCAGAAACCTCAAAGGTAGCACACAGCAATGTGCTGAACTAGTAATTTAATGGTGCCAGATACATCAAGCCTTGCAACATAGTTAACCTGTTAGCAGACAAGTTCAGTTCCAACGTTACCCCCCATCACCCCAATCACCCTCCCAAAAACTTCCCTCAAAAATAACCCCTCCAACTATAACTAGGGAGCATGTACTGGCTACACTCACTAAAGCCAAGAACACATCCTCAATGGGCCCGTATAATATCACAGGATTCCTCTTGAATAGTCTAAAATTATGACTTATTAGGACTCCTGGAGTCATTATTTAACTATAGTCTTATAGCAGGCTTTGTACCATGTGAATGGAGGACTGTGACAGTCATCCCCCGTCATAAGGGAGGACCTTCAACAGATCCTGTTAACTACAGAACCATTAGTCTGACTAGTCGTAGTTGCAAAGCCATGGAAAGAATTATCATGGAAATTATGAACAAGGACATAGAATATCTCCAGATACTGGATCCATATCAGTTTGGCTTTGTCAAAGGAAGGCCATGCTTACTGAATCTGGTGGACTTCTTTGCAAAGGTCAAATGGTCCATACTGTGTACCTAGATCTGACTAAGTCATTAGATACAATACCCCACTTGGACATTGTCAACAAATGTTTGGAACTAGGGGTGTGGTAGGATGGCAGAATGGTTAAGGTGTTTACCTTGCAGACACAAGGTGCAGGGTTTGATTCTCACATGGGGTAATTGGCTAGGCTTAAAATGGCCCACAAGGGCAATTAGCCTAGTACTAACCTATGAACCTAGAAACCCCTTTATAACACACTGGATAGCTAACTGGTTCACTGATAGGACCCTGAAAGTTAAAATTAGTGAGGCAACCTCCACAAAGAGGCTGGTCACCAGTGGAGTCCCCCAGGGGTCTGGACCAGGTTCAATCCTCTTTGGCATCTACTTCTCAGATGTCAAAGCCAATGGCAAAGGTCTGTAGCTAACCAAAGTTTACAGATGATTGCAAACTGCGAGCAGTTTTGTAATTCCCCCGAAGACAAGAACACCCTCAGCAAGGTCTAATACAAAAACAAGCACTTGGTGCCAAAGCCATGGCTTAAAAATCAATACGAAGAATTTATGTACCTCTTGGAAAATCTGCCACCCTGGGTAACTATGTATAAGCATAAGTGCAATAGTGTAGTGGTTAGCATGTACACCTTGCAAGTAGTCATTCATGGTTCGAGCCTCACCAAAGCCATTTCCATTTTGTATGTGTAAACATTACAAGTTTAATTTTTTGTATATTTATGTAAGAAGTAACTTATTTTTCTCAACCAGAGTAGTATATTAGGCCCAGATGTGAGGTGTCAGTGTAATAAAGTAGTGAAATCCCCATATAAACACAAGTGCCCCATAAAGTATAGTCAGACAAGAATAAATTAATCACAGCACATTAGAGGATGTCAGGGAAGGTAAATCTATATTATATAATGAATGATGAATCAATCCCCTACAGGTGGCAGACCAATATAATAAAACATAAGCAATGCTAAGCATTGCACAGCTATGTTGACTGGGTGTAAGCATTGTGTACATAAGAATACTAAGCAATGAATAGCCCAGCTAAGTGGATTTGCCCATTGTTAAGCAATGCTGAACCTGCCCCTTTAAGCACTGCCAACCTTAGCTAAGCAGGTTTCTCCATACCTTAGATTAGCTCAGCATTTTCAAAACCGTCCAATCATGGCAAAGGGCAGGAAATCAGCCATATTTAAACCCCACAGGCAGGAATACAGCTCATAACTGGTTGTAGCTCTCCACTGTAGGAGGTATGGCAGGTGTTGGAGAAGGCATGTGCTTGCGGGCACAGAGCTGGGGCATACAGGAGTCCAAGGTCATGGTAGGACTCCTGGTCAAAAAACATGACATGAAACTGCTGCAGGACCAGTACCAGGGCTCCCAATATATAGCAGAAGCCTGGGAAAGTCTCACCCATGATCTCACCAGTGCCACTGGCATTCCTCGGACTGGTGAGCAGGTCCGGCACCACTATGCCGACTTGTAACGGAGGAAGAGGGAGCACTTGGAGCAGTGGGTCCAAGAAGCAAGAGACAGGGGAGATGTCCCAGCAGTGTGTAAGTATTATTATCAATAACTGTTTACCAAAGTCCAGCCTATGTATGTGATGGATAGGTATGCATAAATGTTTCTCTATTTTCATTACAGCTGCAGCTGAGTGGGCTGTGAACCAGAAAGCCCATGGCAGCAGATTGCAAAGGCTGCATTGGGAGGCTGGTGAGTAACAATCCTGCTTGTAGTAGTCATACCAAATAAATAGAAAGGAGTAAAATGTCACCTGGCAGTATAAAAAATGTGTATGGTTTCCACTGAATAAAGCAGACAATATGACAGCAGTAGTCCCATAGAGGTCATATTTAAATAAAAGTGTAACTGCCTGGCAATAAAGTTCTAAACCCTGGACTGGTTGTGTTTACTGTGGTATTGTATGGCCTCACATGTTGCATTCACCAAGATCTGATATGCGAATAGTACTGTTGTGTCAACTGTTTCTCACACTGTGCTACACAAAAAATATGTCTAGGAATGTCTGTATAAGAATGTTGTAATTACAAGGTCAGATTGTACAACCAAGAGAGACTTAAACAGAAAACACTGAAGGAAGAGACAGCACTTTCTAAATAGCTCACTCTGATGAAATACAAATTGTTTTATTTTTAGCACACACAGCCATGGTTCGAATCCCTAGAGTGGTAGTAAGCTGTATGCATGCAGCATAATTTTAACTAGGAATCTGGGAATATGTGCAGAAACAGTCAGGTAGTGTTAACAAACATTCCCCCCACAGGTCTACCAGGTAAGAGAAGTAGAATGTAGCTATAAGACAGTTTCCGTATACACTGTGTACAAACATACCATTGCCCAAACCACGACCATAGGGTATTGTAATAATACATGTAGAGTAATGATTAGAGCAATGATCATTAACGTTGTGAGTACTGCAATGATATATAAGTTGTTAATTGACATCTCCCCCCCCCACCATATCTGCAACAATAATCTAAACACACAAATCAATGGGTATGTTTTACACCAAACCTACTGTGGATTGTGTTGACTATTATTAACCCACATATGTTCTAAAACTGTAACACCATAGCACGTTTGGGAAGGTTCGTCCCAGCGGACCCACCGCTCCCACCTCATCCGGCTGTGGCACCAGGCCCCAGCACATCTGGGACCCACCCTGGCACCTCCTCATCCACTGGTCCTCCACCATCTACAGGTGGAACTGCCTCAGGGGATGGTGCTCGTTCCCCCTGAGAGTGGGCGCAGACAGGATACTGTCACCCGAAGCTAGGTCCAGAGTTTGGTGCATAGTGAGCTCTGAAAGGAGTTTGGAGATCTGCTAGCCAGCTTGAGGGCCACGTGGCACAATTAGAGGGTCAGCCTGCCCCTCCTGTTCAGCTCCCAGCACAGCCACCTTTGGGGCTGTGAAGGTGTAATGGTGACTGCCTGTGGGTGGGGACCTCAGTCTCACTGTTTCCATTTGGGGGTTCATGGGCTTCCAATTTCTAAACACCCCTCCCCATTCAAGGTGTTTACCCTCCACATGTGTCATATACTGCCACTGTATGCTGTCTTGTCTGTCTTCCTACCCAACCTACCTCCCCATATATACCTACTATCCTTCCCAACATCCAACTCTTACCTTAAATA
>NC_056743.1:1479442494-1479511756 GCF_019279795.1 Protopterus annectens | reverse complement strand
ATTTCCCATAAGGCGAGTAGACCCTTCCTGGTGGTCTGACAAATCAGATGCATCCGTGGAGTAATCAGAGGAGTGAGGTTCAGAGGGTTCAGTCCTGGGCCTTTGTCTGGAGGAGGTTGGGAGGCCCTGTCTGGGTGGGGCTGGGAACCCCTAATTAAGGATATAAGATCCTCAGCAAGACTGAGAATCTGTGAACTAGAAGCAGGCCTCTGGGATGCAGATTTAGCAGGCAAAGCTTTTGAAAGTTTAGCAGCTTTAGCCCTGGAGAAGGCCTTAATAGACATTGAAGCTGGGGGCCTAGCTGCCCCACGTGCAGGGGTAGAAATGTCCAAAGGTATGGTGTCGGACAATTCCTGAACACTAGCTTCGGTAGGTAGTTCTGAAGCCGACTCAGCCGGGGCCTCTCTGGTCAGAAGTATGGTTTCGGTAATAGGAATAGCCGTGGACTCTGTTTCAGCCACTCGCGGTAGGCCTAGTCGTGGTTTCAGCCGAAACCGCGGGTCGCGAGTGTCGGTCCTTTTCCTTGCGTTTTTTGACCATATGCATAGTCGGAGTCTCCGACGGCATTTTATAAGCAAAAGCGGTACCAAAAAATTCCTCTGCAAACTCCGACCGACGTCTAAGAGTCCGTCGGTTGAAGGAGGCACAGGCTAAACAAGCTGATACGTCGTGGTCTGGGCCTAAGCAAGTAAGGCAGTAAGAATGGAAATCCTTATGAGGTATTTGTTTCCCACAAGTTAAACAATTATTTACTTTGTCTGACATCGGCTGAGGCAAGAAAGAGTCCCCAACAGGGTACTTAGCTTTTTTCGAAGTCTTCGGTAGCTGAAATCTCTGGATCTGACCGACCGGCACTTGCGAACAGCTTCTGCTTCGGGCACCGCGCGGCAAGAAAGACTGGGGAAAATGGCGTCGGCTGATGCCTTTATACCCCAGGAGCTCTGACGTCGGGGAAAGTGCGACATCAGCCGAGGCCAGACCCAGACTTTGGAATCCAGCCGACCGAAGGGCTGCCTGAGGCAGGACAACCCATATGTTATGACTGCAGATGCATCCTTGAAGGACATCTAAGAGTAATGCTACTCAACGCCAGAAGTCTAAACCTCAAGATGCACGCACTCGAAACTCTCCTTAGCATGGAGAACATCGATATCTGTGCAGTAAACAGAAACCTGGTTCAAGGCTCCAGAGAGCACCCCAGCACTACCAGGTTATACCTCATACCATGCTTTTCGGCCCCAAAACATGGACCAAAAACCACAAAAGGAGGGGGAGTATCAATATTCGTCAAAGATACCCACACCTCCAGGTTGGTGGCACATCACGAAGCATCAGAGGCTATCCATGTGCAACTAACAGTGGGTAAAACTGCCTTCCAGTTCAATCAAAGGATGTGAGAACAGAGGCTGATCTGTATCAAAATGAGCTGAAATGGCTGAGGCGTGGATTTTGAGAGAGGAGAAGGAGAGGCCACTATTGAGTAACTCTGCTAAGTAGTCCAGGATAAGAGGGATGGAAGGTTGCGAGGAACTGCCCCCTCTGGACTGGCTCCGGGAGCAGAATCTTTTCCATTTCCCTGCATGAGATTTTCTGGTGCTGGACCTTCTGGCTTCTGTGATAATGTCTAGGACCTGTTTGCTTAAAAGCAGCCCCCTGTTTGCCTTTAGAGTACTAGCCATGGTGACAGTTTGACAGAATGCAAGTCTGGGTCCCGCACCCCCCCCCACCCACCCACCCGTGTCAAGAGATTTGAGATCAGGGGAAGCTGCCTGGGAGGTTGTAATGTCAGGCTGTGCAGTAAGGGGTACCAATGCTGTCTGGGCCAATCTGGAGCAATGAAGATGGCCTTTGGTCTCTCCTCACTTATCTTGAGCAGTACCTTGGGAGTAAGAAGCAGAGGAGGGAAAGCATAAACAAAGAGTTCCAGGGGAAGGTCAAGGCATACACCTTCCATGCTAGGTGGTGATACTCCCTGGTACAGAATTTTTTCAGCTGGTGGTTGAGGTGCAAAGCAAAGAGATCCACCTCTGGAGTTCCCCACTCCTGAGTGACTAGCAAAAAGATTTTTCTGTAGAGCTGCCATTCGTGGGGGTCCAGTACGTTTCTCCTTATGTGGTCTGCCAGGGTGTTGTTGATCCCTGGTAGATATTGGGCTATTAGGTGCAATCCCAAGGAAGAGGCTGTCAGCCAGTGGCTCATGGCTAGCCTGCACAGAGGATAAAATTGCGACCCTCCCTGTTTGTTGATGTACCACATTTCTGTGGTGTTGTCTGTTTGGATAAGGAGAACCCCTGTCCTGAGATGGGGTTTGAAGGGCATCAGAGCCTTTTGTACTGCCATTATTTCCTTCTGGTTGATGTGTAAGGGAAGATGCTGGGCATCCCAAAGACTTTGGGTGCACCTGCCTGCTAGGTGAGCGCACCAAGCAATGAATGAAGCGTTGGTGGTGATGGTCTGCCTGTTTGGGCGGAGGACGAAGGGAAGACCTTTATTCTGTACTATAGAGCTAAACTGTTGCTTAGATATCTGTTGTCTTACTGTTCTGCAAATATACAGAGATCAGTATATATTTTTTTGGTTTTATAATTTGCACTGTGATTCCTCATGTCTGTTGAAACTGTCTTCCTCACCCCCCCTCCCTGTTCTTGGTTGTAGTTTAAATTTGGTGGCTTTTGCAGTGCCCGCTCCACTGTAGATTTGATCTAGGACACTCCCCCAGTCCCATCTCATTACCGCATTCTACCCAATAAACCCTTTCTGCACTTGCTTTTAGTCCTTTTTAATTTAATTACATTTTTTTCAAATTGTGTGTGGACTAATATTGCTACATACTCAAGTGTGCCAGCTTGCACTGCATGTGAATTGTTTTTACTACTGTTTTTGCTACTTTTCTGAAAAAAAAAAATTGTAAGCCTGTTTCCTACCTTTCCGGTAATTAGTGTTCCAGATACAGATTTGCTGTATCCAGGACTGCTTGTAAGCTTCTGAGCCCCCCAAGCCTTTCTGTGTTGGAGGGAAGCCTTCTAGCTTGTCAGTGGGAGTGGCAAGCATTAGGTAACCTGTCTACCACATAAGGAGTGGTTCTGGCCCAGAATTTGTAGTTATTAGCCGTTTGGGCGGTCTTCCATCTCTCTCAACTTTCTGATTTGAAGGCCTGCATTTGCACTTGTTTCTGTCCTGTAACTCCTGGGCCCATCTCATTTGCTCATTCAAAAAAAAAAAAAAAAAAAAAAATGTTATCTGCTTTTACTGTATTTGTGTTTCTTCCTACTTTATTTTGCTTTTGCGTCATCTTAAAAGTACTCAATTGTATTTATTACTGCTTGGTTTAACTCATTCTAAGCCTTTTAGTTTAAGCACTTGGGCTTCAGACCAGTTTTACATTAAGAAGGTTTGTGGTCTGCACTGTAGTGGCAGAACAGGTAGCTTACATCCTTCTAAATTGGGAACTGCTGATTGTGGGCTCAGTGTCCGTTATTCTAAAAGTGTATTAATTCTGGTTTAAGCACTTGGGCTTCAGGCCAGTTATTTTACATTAAGAGGGTTCACGGTCTGCACTCTTGTGGGAGGAGAGGCTGGACTCTGCCCTTCTGAGCTGGGGATTTCTGGTTAAAGGCTTATAGTGCCTGCATATTTTAACTGCTTCTTACTGAAATTGGTACACCTTGTTTGCTGTAGCATAGACTAGATCCAGGCCTGCTGAATCTAGCTTTGTTTGTATGCTTGTTATTTCCCTGAAACGCTAATTCCACCTAAAACGCGTCTTTTCAGCGCTTCTGTGGATCCCTAGTGATATCTGTATTGCTTACTGTACTTATTTCCTTGTTTCACTTGAAAGTTACTGTTTGTCGTTTTTGCATTTAAGTTACCTGTAACACATTGCATTTAAGTTACCTGGCACTTGCTCACTAAAGCAATTATATAAGTCAGCACTAAAAAATTAAAAGCACTACACCCTCACAACCTCCCCTTGAGTACCTTGTTCCCCACTGGCCCTTTTTTTCAATTATAAAGGAATTCCCAATACTATTCTAGCATGTCCAAAGGTCAGTTGTCAATCTCCTCTCCGGTCCAGCTGGTGAATCTGGGAATCTTGAGGCAATGTTACAACTGCCTCATGTACACAGACAACCTCTCCTCCTCCCAACAAATTCCAACACATGTGAGAGATGCAACCATATAGCCAAACTGGAGGCTAAGCTCTCTCAACTCAGCACTGGCGTAACCAGTCAGGAGGAGAATGAAACCACACTCACTACAATTCCAGTCTCACAGACCTACCACGACAGCAAACCAAACACAAACACACAAAAACATACTCGGGAGGCTCTAAATAAAAATCTGCCTAAGCAGCAGAGACCTCCAAAGCAGACACCCAAGCAACCGCTACCCCAAAACAAAACACGTGCAACACATAGCTCACAAAGCCAGTGTGCCCAACAGTCACAGCCCTTAAGGCTAAACAACACAACTGATACACTTGTAATAGGCGATTATCGTCAGGCACACTGACGTCCCGCTCACCAGGCTGAACAAGGAGAAGTTCATGGTGAGCTGCCTGTCGGGCACTAGGATCCGCCACATAACACAAGCACTCAGGTCACTCCAAGGCAAGTACAAATATGACTCAGGTGTGAATGACCTGAGACGTACCTCCCTGGACTACATGAAAAGAGACACAGAGGAGCTCTCTGAGCATGTAGCCCAGGCCGGTATGACCCTGACCTTGAGTAGCATCTTACCCTCACCAAGAATGACACCACAATATGAAGACAAGATGATCAATTTCAACAATTGGCTTAAGTACTGGTGTCATTCAAAGGGGATCCAATGCCTGTCAGCCTGGGATGACATGTTCGACAAGCCACGATGCCTCGCTAGGGACTGCTTGCACCTGTCACCCCTGGGCTTTCGGATATTGGCAAAGGCTCTTGCTACCCCCATAGTGCCTTTTTTAAGCAAGCCTCTAAAGACAAACCTACCTCCACAGGTATCACAAGGGATAAAAAACTAAGAGTAATGCTACTCAACGCCAGAAGTCTAAACCTCAAGATGCACGCACTCGGAACTCTCCTTAGCATGGAGAACATCGATATCTGTGCAGTAACAGAAACCTGGTTCAAGGCTCCCGAGAGCACCCCAGCACTACCAGGCTATACCTCATACCATGCTTTTCGGCCCCAAAACATGGACCAAAAACCACAAAAGGAGGGGGAGTATCAATATTCTTCAAAGATACCCACACCTCCAGGTTGGTGGCACAGCACGAAGCATCAGAGACTATCCATGTGCAACTAACAGTGGGTAAAACTGCCTTCCAAGTTTATAGCCTGCTACACAGACCACCTTCCCAAACCCAGGAACCCCACTCGGCCTTCCTGAGAACACTGGAAAATATGAAGGTCTCTCCAAACACCATTATAATGGGCGACTTCAACTACCCAAACATAGACTGGGAGCATTACTCTAGCTCCAACACCCTAGCCCAAAGGTTCCTAGAATTTATAAACTCAAATGCTATGGAACAACTTGTTACCACTCCCACAAGAGGGGAAAACATACTGGACCTGATCATCACCAACATGGGGATTCTATGTTCCAGACCAGAAGTGTATCCCTCACTGGCAAGATCAGACCATAAACTAATCTCACTGGATATTCAAATCCCGACCCCACCCCCTGCCCAGAAAACCACAGTGAAAAACTTCTCTAAAGCAAATTTCACACTCCTCAAAACAGAGGTGGAATCCTTCAAAGCCCCTGGGCCTGTGGAAAATACAGCCCAGACCACAAAATCCGTTATAATCCTTTATAAACGCATTCTATGAACACCTTCAGGAATGCATGGATCATGCAATCCCAAATAAAACCAAGACCAAATCCTCCAAAGGCAGATGTCCTGTCTGGTGGACCCCAGCCATAAACAAACTATACAATAGGAGGAAGCTACTACATGATGGAGCAAAATCCCAAAAAGGGAAGGCATCTCTGATCAGTATTAGCAAAAACTACAGGCACTCAAAATCGTCTAAGGCCAGCTTCGAGAGAAAAATTGCACAGGACACTAAGGATAATCACAAGGCTTTCTTTAGTTATGTTAGGAACCTGGGTGGGAATTCCCAGATATGCTCAGAATTAGTCCAAAATGACAAAAAATACACCGAGCCCACAGACACTGCCAACATCCTAGCTGACAGGTTCAGCACAAACTTCTCTCCCCTCCCCACCAAAAGGGCAAATATCTATCCCAGCAGAGTGCTGCCCCCCTGATATCTCAGATGCTCAAGTTAAGAGCCGCCCTCTCCAAAGCAAAAAACACAGCATCAATGGGACCAGACGGTGTCCCGGTCTGCGTCCTACATGAACTCCAAGAAGAGCTAAATCCAAACATAAAACTACTGTTCAATCTCAGCCTTACTACAGGATATGTACCCAAAGAGTGGCGTACAGCAACAGTGGTCCCTCTCCACAAAGGTGGTGCCTCAACTGATCCTGGAAACTATCGCCTCATAAGCCTGACCAGCTTGGTCTGCAAAGCTATGGAAAGGATCATCATGGACCTCAAAGATATTGGGGACCTACAGACACTGGATCCTACCCAGTTTGGCTTTAAGGGCAGATCCTGCCTCTTAAACCTGGTCGATTTCTTTGAAACAGTCACCAAGGCCATTGACGAGGGGAAGGTGGTCCACACAGCCTAACTGGACCTCGCAAAAGCCTTCGATACAATACCCCACTCGGGCATTATAGATAAGCTCACCAGCTTAAATATAAACCCCTATGTCACTAGATGGGTTGCAAACTGGCTCAAGGACAGAACCCATATGGTTAGAATTGCTGGAGCCATGTCAGACTCCAAACCAGTTACAAGTGGCGTCCCACAAGGCTCAGTCCTGGGACCTCTCTTGTTCGGTATATATTTCTCGGAAGTACAGGCCAACACGGAAGGACTGTGGCTGACCAAGTTCGCAGGTGACTGCAAACTGGGCGCCATAATCGACTCTCCAGCCGACACACAAGCATCATCCAAAAAGGCCTCATAGAAACAGACAACTGGTGCCAGAGCCATGGCCTCAAGCTAAACGCCAAAAAGTGTATAGTCATCCCCTTTGGCAAAAACAAAGCATCCACAAATTACCACATAGGTGGTAATCCATTAAGTACAGAAGAAGTAATTAGGGACCTGGGGACCCAAGTTGATAGCAATCTCTCATTTGACAACCACGTGGCCAAAGTGGTTAAAAAAACATTTTATACAGCCCACCTAATCATGAAGGGATTCACATCTAGATCAGGGGAGGTCATCGTGCCTCTTTACTCATCCCTCATCAGGCCCATAATGGAGTACAATGCCTCTTTTGGGATGTACCTTACCAGACACCTGCAGCAAGTGGAAAGACCCCAAAAGTACCTCACCAAGAGGATCAAAGGGCTCAAACAGATGCCATATGCTGCCCGTTTAAAGAAACTCCAGCTCTACTCAGTGGCATACCACCTGCTCAGAGGCGATCTGTGCCTGACGTATAAAGCCATGTCCAACCCGGAATTAATGGACATGCTGCACCTCAGAAAATCCAAATCCCATCGAGCTACGTGCTCAAGAGACTTGAACCTCAGCACTGAAATAAATAGGACATGCTGGATGGACAGATTCATAACCCAGAGGCTCCCTTCACTCTGGAATAAAATCCCAGTCCAGGTTAGGCAGAGTCCCTCACTGACTCTCTTCAAGAGGAATCTTGATGAGTGGATGGGAGATCGAGGGTTTACCCTGGTATCACTTCTGTGTCACTGTTAGACAGAGGCACAGTATACTAACCTCGAAAAAGGGCATAGCAAAATTAATTTAAAATGGGTGGCGAAAGCCAAACACTCTGGCTAGGCTTATAAATGCCCTAGGGCAGATAGCCTAGTATGAACCTTGGCACAGGCCCCTGCCCACCAGAGAAACTCAGCCCTTATACAGGGGATCAGTGGTAGAGAGAGAGGTCTCTAGAGGCTGTGTTTGCTGACACCAAAGGTTCTTTAGATACCATTGAAGTTTTCTCATGTGAAGCCTGGCCAAAGGAATTAGGAGAATGTAAGATGCCATGTACTCCAAGGCTTGCAGGAACTTCCTTGCAGTGAGGTGGCTTCTGGAAGCCAGCTGGGTAAAGCAGAGAGACAGGAAGCTTTGCTTTTCTGGGGATATGAAGGCCATTTGGGATGCAGTGTCTAGCAGTGCACCCAAGAAAATGATCTTCCTGGAGGGTGTTTGCTTTGATTTCTTCTCGTTGATGGAGAACCCTAAGGAGGTTAGGATGGTTTTGGCAAAGAGTTGGTCCTGGAACAGCTTTTCTTTGCACCCTGGCTGAATGAACCAGTCGTCCAGATGTGGATAAAGCTGTATATTTCGCTGTCGGCAAAATACTATGGCAGGGGCTAAGCCATTTGGTGAATACCTTGGGAGCAGTAGATAAGCCAAAGGGTAGCACTGAGAACTGAAAGTGTTGTTATCCTGCTCTGAAGCACAAAAATTTGCCGCAGGATTCCCTTATGGGGATGTGGAGGTAGGTATCTTTAGGTCTAGGGTTACTAACCAGGAATTTCTTGTCAGCATAGGCAGCAGCTGCTGCAAAGTTAGCATTTTGAATTTGGGGACCACCAGGGAGGTGTTCAGAATGGATAGATCCAGGATGGGGCCCCAAGTGCCCTCTTTTCTGGGAATAAGGAATAGTCTGGAATAAAAGCCTTTGCCTGTTTGATCTGAGGGACAGGTTTTACTGCCCCTTGGGATATGAGAGTTTGGACTTGTTTCAATGCCTCTGCCCACTAATTTGGAGGTAAGTCTGGGTACCCTCTTGGAATTAGGAGTTCGCTGAAAGAAAACTTACATCCCTGAAAAATGATCTTCAAGACCCATTGGTCTTTTGTAACAGAAAAGACATTTCTTTGCAGAGGGAGAGCCTTCCTCCTAGCTTTTGGTGCGGGAAAGGAGGGCAAAGGGGTGAGAGGGAGTCATTGAGAGTTTCTGCCATAGAGGGATGGCTTAGAACTCCCTGCCTTTGGGGCGGACGTGGTCCACTGTTTTGTTCTCTGCTGTCTCTGAGATAAGGGCCTGGGTGATCTGTCCCTCTTCGGCTTACTTTGCCCCTGTCTGCTAGACAGAGGAAAGGAACAGTGCTAGGAGGGAAAATTCTTGCTGAATCTAGGAGGTTGTACCTGAAATAAATCTTTTACTGTTTGCATACATTTTGCTTTGTCTTCCATCTTTTTAAAAGCACCTCTTCTGCTTTTACTCCAAACAAACGGTCCTTATTATCCAAGGATGCATTAATTAATTTAGACTTGACATGATCAGGGAGAGGTTGTTTCTTCAACCATGCACGTCTCTTAATGACAGATCCTGACACTGCTGCCCTGCTTGAGGCTTCTAGGGCGTCATATCTACAGTCCAGTGAGTGTTTGGCCACTTGACAAGTAAAGTGCAGTAAATCTGCTAACTCTTTCGAATTGGCACAGTCAGGAAAGGTTGAAATATTTTGCTTTAATAGTTCCAAACTGTGTTGACATTTTAACATATGGAACTGACAGGAGTGCTTTGATAGTTAAGGTTGCAGAGGTGTATACTTTTTTTTACCCCATCTGTCCAGAGGTCAGGAATCCTTATCAGAAGGAATAGGATTCTTTGCAGAACTAGTCTTAGCTCCTTTAGGTCCTTATGTAATGACCTCAGGGTCTGCAGCAGGATTTCTGTACAGGTATTTGTGAGAATCCAGTACTCTATACCACCTGTCAGGTTTACTGGGAGCAGGTGGGAGGCCATCAGGGGCTAAGCTGGATTCATAGAAAATATCATTCACCACCTCTACGATAGGGGGGATGGCCAAGCCAAGGGTCTGTGCTGGGGCAGGTCTAGAAACTCTTAGTGTTTTCTTAGACTGTGGCAAGTCCTGGGATTCCCAGTGGAAATGTTCCCTGAGGGTGTGAAGGATTTCCCCAAAGGAAAGGTCTTCTGGTGGGGAGGCAGAACGAATGGATTACTCTGGATCTGAATCCTCATAAGCAGTCAGAGGTTGTTGCTCCTCTTCAATCAGATTCCTCAGAATCCTGTTCCATCAGTATTTCAGGCGAAGGGTGTCTTTTCCTTTTAGAAGTTGTGGCCCAACTGCCCCTGAGAAGGGAGATAAGATCCTCCGCCATTTTAAGCATTTGGGCTTGGGGTGGTGGAACAGGAGTAAGATGGTGGCCAGAGGTAGATTTTCTAGGAGTGGCCTGGCTTCTAGGCCTAAGAGTATCCATTCGTCTGAGAGAAACGGTAGTCGGATGAGAAGACTTTTTTTGTCTAGATTCAGTAGTGTGAAAAGCCTTCTCGGAAGCCGGTGCCTGCGTCGCAGCTCAGGACCCAACAGAGGCAGCGACAATCAAAGGCTTAGAAAATGAATTAGATTTCTGCAGTATACCGGACTCAGAAAGGGTCTCAGTAGAGGCCTGCATAGATATCATATCAGGTATCAGGGGCTGTGAAAGCGCCTCACTGAATTCAAGGACAACAGACTACCTGCTTAGCGGTAGAGTCGTTGGAAGGCTTAGCCTTGCGTGGTCCATCTTTATTTCTACGTTTTTTTCGGAATTTCTACAGATTTTTGGCTGACGCCATTTCGGAATACGAAGACGGAAGATGAAAATACCTGTCTACAATAAGAGCTCTACGATGAATGATTCTCGCATTAAAAAAGGCATAGAACTGGCAATGGGGGATGACGTGGTCTGGGCCTAAACAAACTATGCAGTATGAATGAAGTCTCCATGCGGGATCTGCTTTCCACATGCGAGACAACTGTTAACTTTTTCGGACACCAGTTAGTGCAAGAAAAAAGGATCTCCAACAGGGTACTTAGCTTTAGATGTTTTCAGTTGCAATTCAAACTCTGTTAGCAACTGACCGGCACACTTGCGAACTGCTTCTGCTACAGGCTCCACGGCAAGAAAAGACTGATGTAACGGCGTTGACTGCCTTGCTTTATAGCACTGACGACCTGATGTCAGTCAAGCGGCCAATGCAGAAAAACATTGATCTGGTATTCAGGCCAGCCGAGGGCTACCACAACAGGGATAACCCACAGGTGATGACTGCAACAGTGAAACATGAAGATAATCAGTAGGGAGAGTACCAGAGCTTTAGGTATGAACTTGGGTGCAGGAGTGGCTTCCTTGGTCAACCAGGCCTTGGAGGATTCACCTGGCAAAACATACTCTTGCTCTGGAGGCCATGTCCAGCTTGTAGTGCTTGGTGAAGGTGTGGACCAAGGTCCAAGTGGCTGCTTCTAAAATGGAGAAGACAGCCTTCCATATGGCTCTGGGATGGATGGAGATGAATAATTGGTCAGATTTTCTAAGAGATTTGGTTTTGTCCAAGTAGTACCCGAGTTGCATGTGTACACCCAAGGAATGAAGAGTCTTCACTGAGGAGGTTTGTGGATGAGGGTACAAAAGTGGCAGGTTAATGGTATGATTTAATGAAAGTTCATTAATTATCTTGGGCATGAAAGAAGGGTTGGTCCCGACAGCAACTCTGTCCTTTTGGAAAACAAGATAAGGAGTGGTAGCCATAAGGGCTTCTATCTCTGAAACCCTCCTGGCGGAGGTAAGGGCCACTAGCAGAACTGTTTTCAGGGTGCATAGTTTCACTGAAGCTGAGTGAGCTGGTTCAAAAGTAGGTAACATTAGCTTTTCTAATACGAAATTGAGGTCCCAAGGGTGGGGTGGGGGGGTAAGGTCTCCTGGGGGTCTGTTTTGAAGGACTCCTTCCAGAAAAAGCTCGACGTCCAGTCTGGATGCCAGAGGAGGTGACGTGGGCAGACATGCAGAAATGGCATATAAGTGGACTTTGAAGAGTAAGTTGGTCCTGAGTGGAGCAGCTCACACGAATAGGATAGGACCATTGGTATAGGAGTAATAAAAAGGTCCTGGTTTTTCCACTGAAACCACTTGGAGAATCTGCGCCACTATGATACACAGTTTCTCCTTGTACTACGTTTTCTGGCCTCCTGCAGAAAAAGAAGTTATGTACTCACCATAACGTTCCATCTGAGTAGTTCGACTTAATTCATCTTCAACCTGTGGGTCCCTCAGATCCATATCGGATCCGACACCGACGCATTTTCCAGCTACGGCGCCAAGCTCCATGCTCCTCCCCTTACCCATAATGCCCATCTCCCTTCTGCCTTCAGATTGAGTTTGCTGCCTAACATTTAACAGATACCCCAACCCATACCTCTCAACCTCCAGATCAGACAATCAGGGACAAAAGACAGCAAAATCAGGGACACCTCATTAGCATAAGATATGCATATTTAAATAAGCGCAGCAATAGGCACGCTCACCATTCACATGCATTTACAAAAGATGTTATGAATTAATCAAAGACATCAGTGTGGTTACTACACTCCATGCTGAATACTGAAAAAATATTTTGACTTTTTTTACTTTAAGAACAGGTATTACATGGTATTTGGTTACCAAAGTTCACAGAAAATATATCTGTATAATGCTGTTTACAAAAAATGTAGTGCTAACGAAGGGTTACATTTTTTATTTGGTCTACCATTAACCCGTTTAAAATCATCTAAAAATAAAAAAAATGCGAGCCTCTAATTATGGCATTATCAAAATGGAAAAGATAGTTTTCAAAAAATGAAAATCACTTAACTCTAAACAAACCCCTGTTCCAGATCTCCCAGAAATCAAGTTGTATACACTGGGATGAGATTCAATGAGATTTTAACTAGACGCCATGAGTGCATAAAAGCACTATTTTGGTAGGACTGCTTTCATTATAATCTGGGTATCACAGTTCTGCATTCTACCAAGGACCAATTTAATATGCATAAATTTGGCAAAAAGCTCACTGGCTGAACCAGTTTATCTGATGGTCTCATTCCACCATCCAAATGGCACTAATGCCCTAACATCTGAGCTTAAAAGTGATACATGAAATGTTCCTAGCATGGCACAATAGGAAACTGGCACAGACTCAACTCAATAACATTTGTACTACCAACTTCAATGTAAATAACACTGAAAAAAATTAAAATTTTGAAATGACAACACATTCTTAATACTGAGTTCCATATCAGTATGCTAGCATTACCAAAGTTATGACAGAGAAGTCCATCACCAGGTTGGCTCAAAGGCAGAACCAAACACAGGCCAAGCAGAGTCAGCACTGCCAGCACTTTACATAATCAATAGTAATACACAAGTCAGCAAACACTATTAATTGTTTTCATCACAGAAAGGCCACTGTCTTCCTCTTTTCTATTACCATACTTTTCTTTGGATAGTTACTCACAACCAGCAATCAATAGTTAGCCTACTCACAATAAACCAAACATAAGGAGTCTGTTGTTACCAAGCTGTTCCATTCTGAAAACCTTACTGCAGAACATTAAGGATAATTGCAACTGACTAGAAATGTTGCCCAGACCTGAAGAATTAATTGAGAGAAAAAAAAAAAAGGAAAAAAATGCACCAGCATTACCAGTACTTTAACCAGGCTCTGTCTTCCAACTGCTTTAACTAGAATAACATGGGAGCAAAGTTCCTTCCAAAACTGATCTAAATGAAACAGCCTACTGAAAATATCTTGTTACTTTGCAGATACCAAAAGCTAATATACACATTTACTTCAGGAAACCCCATCTCAGAATTGCCATGCACCCTCTGGTAATGAAATTACATGCCACACTTGTAACACTGCTGTCTGCCTCTAGTTTCTTAGGACTTAAAATTCTAGACGTTGTAATGTCAGCACACAACAAATATGATCCCTGTCTCTATTCTATGATAACTAAAATTGCTATAGCAATAATACGCCTGGTAATGCTGATTTACCCACGGTTGGTGTGGTTTGGTCCCGAGGGCGAACAAAGCCAACCGTGGGTAAATCCAGCATTACCCACACCCAGAAGTGGGTTATTGCTATTATACAATGACATTATTTAAGAAAAGAAATAATGACTTTTCTTAAACAATGGCATTGTATAATGCCTCTTTACTGCCCTTCCGCAGCTGTCTGGTATTCTGCAGCAGTTCTGATGTACTGCGCGCCTGCGCAGTACATCAGAACTGTGGGCAAAAGCAACTGAGAACGCAAGAGCTCCGTTGCTTTTTTTTACTGTTTCGCTATGTTAAATGTGTTTAACATAGCGAGACAGCTTTAAAAAAAAGCAACGGAGATCGCAAGATCTCCGCTGCTTTTTACACACTGTGTCGCTATGTTAAAGGAGTTTAACATAGCGAGACAGCTTTAAAAAAAGCAACGGAGATCTCTGTTGCTTTTTTTAAAACCTGTGTCGCTATGTTAAACTCTTTTAACATAGCGAGAGAGTGTTTTATACTAACGGAAAAAGTCCGGGCGACCGGACCTTTTTCCGTTCGTATATTGAGGGATTTACAACCGGCACGCTGGTTGGGCTGGCCAATCAGCGTGCACGTTTTACGGGAGGTATTGTATAATAAGTTTGTTTTCACATTTTCCCTTGAAGAACTTGAAACACTATGTGTCAATGACTTTGCAAAGATGTGTGAACAGAACTGTGAACAATACAATACACTTATGAGTTGCAAGTACAAAGGAAGAATAATTTTCCTGAGTCTACATGAAATGTTTATCCCTACATATCTCAGAATTCAACCCCAAGCTTTCTCTACTGTCTTCTCAAATTCTGCATATGGCTAAAGACCATTTACTACATCACAACACACCCCCATTTTTGTTCTCACATCTCATTATGTACTGTAGTCTTTTCCTATTTTTTTTTTCAACCTCGCTGTATTACCTTGCACTTCAAATCAAAATCAAACATATTACAGACCTCCCAGGAACAATTCCTTCCAAACCCCACAGGCACACCACGAAGAACAGAAAAGTACAGTTTTGTACCTACCATAAATGTAGATGTTAGAGTGTTAACCCTGCTGCAGTCATCACACTTGGGGTTATCCTGTCGTCAGGTGGTCCCGCAGTCGGCCGGAATTCCAAAGTCTTGGTCCGGCGTCAGTTGCTGTCGCCTCTTCCCTGACGTCAGAGCGCCAGGGATATATATATATTGCAACAGACACCATTTTCTTCAGTTTTTCTTGCCCCAGATGTCAGGTGCCCCCAACAAGGTGGTCAGAATTAGTACCAAATGGAGTGAACACTGCACAAACACAAAATCCCTTCAGCTATAAGCAAATACATCAGTAAGGCATAGAAGAGATTTTGCCAGTAGATCAGAGGGGATGGAGGGAGGGACTGCAGCAGGGTGAACACTCGAACATCTACATTTATGGTAGGTACAAAACTGTACTATGTTCATCGTGTTACCCTGCTGCAGTCATTACACTTGGGATGAATCCCAAAACTAAGGTAGGGGGGAGGTATCATAGAGGGTTAGTGGAGGCAATAAGGCCCTGCAGAACTGCAGTGGCGAAGCCCGCCCTGGACTTAGATTAAAGAGGTAAGTGATAGTGTCTGGTAAAGGTGTGTACTGAACTCCAAGTTGCAGCTTCTAAAATTTCCTTGGTTGGAATCCCCCTGAGAAAAGCTGTAGAGGTAGCTGTTGCCCTGGTAAAGTGGGATCTAATTGGTAGCAGGAACTGGTTTCCCATGATGGGTATAGCAGAAACGTATGCAATGACCTATCCATTTAGAAATGGTTTGCTTAGATATAGCCTTCCCTTGAGAAGCTGTAGCATAGGATACAAAGAGCTGGTCAATTTTTCTGAAAGCCTTAGTTTTGTCCAAGTAGTAACGAAGCTACCTGTAAATGTCCAAGGAATGCAGGAGTCTCTCACCTTTGTTCTGTGGACTGGGGAAGAAGGTGGGTAAGGGGATGGTTTTATTTAAAGCTACACTGGAAACCACCTTAGGCATAAAGGAAGGGTTAGAGTTCGTAGAGAAACTCTTTCGATGAAAAATGAGGAAAGGTTCCACTGCCATTAGCGCCTGTAGCTCTGAGACTCTCCTAGCTGAAGTTATTGCTAGGAGCAGGGCAGTCTTCCATGATAGGAACTGAAGATCTGCAGAGAAAGCTAGTTCAAAGGGAGGTAGCATTAGTTTTTCCAGAACAAAGTTGAGGTCCCATGTTGGAGTAGGAGCTCTCCTGGGTGGTCTAATGTTTTTTGCCCCTCTGAGGAACTGCCTTAGAAGAGGATGTGAAAATAAAGGTTGATCCGTGTTGTAGTGAGCTGAAATAGCTGAAGCATGAATTTTAATTGAGGAAAAGGAAAGTCCTTTGTGCAACATATCAGCTAAATACTGTAGAATGTGAGGCATGTGAGGCTGAATTGTGTCTTGGCCTTTAGCTTGGTTCCAGGCACAAAACCTTTTCCATTTGTCCGAATAAGCCTTCCTGGTGCTTGGCCTCCTGGCTTCCAGAATAACATCCAGAACTGCTTGTGAAAGAGGAGCTGGTTGGATGTTTAGTTGATTTGCCATGCAGCCAGATTTAAAGTTTTGAGCTGGCTGTGAAGAATCTGTTTGTTTTGTTGTGTGAGCAAATGGGGTATTTGAGGCAATATCCATGGTGGGCTGTGGGCCATATTTTTCAATAGAGGGGTACCAGTGCTGGCATGGCCAGTCTGGGGCTATGAGAATCAGTCGTGGTCTCTCCTTTTTGACCTTCAAAAGAACCTTTGTGAGGAGAGGTAATATAGGGAAGGCATATGCTGTCAGGTTTTTCCAACTGAAAGAGAGAGCGTCCACTTTCCAAGCTTGATGGTGAAATGTCCTTGTACAAAATTTTGTCTGTTGGTAGTTTTGAGGACTGGCAAACAGGTCTAGGTTTGGAAGGCCCCATTTTTGAGTTATCATTGCAAATATTTGTGGATCTAGTTTCCACCCATGGGGATCTTTGATGTTTCTGCTGAGGTCGTCTGCCAATGTGTTCTTCTGTCCTGGCAGGAAGTGAGCTTGTAACTGGACTTGGTAGGCCAGAGCTGTGTTCCATAAGATCATTGCTTGCCTGCATAGAGGGTAGGAATGTGTACCCCCTTGTTTATGTACCACATTACTGTGGTGTTGTCAGTGTTTATTGCAAGTTGTCCTGGATGTAATAGATCATTGAAGGCTGTCAGAGATTTCTGTACAGCTAGCATCTCTTTTTGATTTATGTGCAGATTTCTTTGATCTGCAGTCCATAGGCCTTGAATGCATTGTCCTGCCATGTGTGCCCCCCAGGCATAGTCTGAAGCATCTGTTGTGATAGTCTGCCTGGCTGGGGGCAAGGTGAAAGGCTGACCCTTGTTGAGGTGACATGCCTGTGACCACCACAGAAATTCCTGTTGTAGGCAGGGAATGAGAGATATCATTGTGTCCAAGCTGTGGCTGTGTTGAGACCATACGCGTTTTAGGTACCACTGTAATTTCCTCATATGCAGCTTTGCAAACTGTATTATTAGTATGCAAGATGCCATGAAGCCCAAAGCCTGCAGAATTTTTCTTGCAGTTAACTGGGTCTTTGTTGCCATTGTCTTGAAATACTGAGTCAGTTGTAGTTGCTTGTCTGGCATAGGATCAGCCTTCTGGGCCGTTGTATTCAAGCTGGCACCCAGGAATGTCATTGTTTGTGAGGGTACTAGTTTTGACTTCTTTTCGTTTACTGTGTACCCCAGGCAGTTTAGTAGTTGCTTTACAAAGGCCAGATGATGTAAGAGAATGTCTCTGCTTTCTGCTTGGATGAGGCAGTCGTCCAGGTATGGATATATTTGAATTCCTCTGTCTGCAGTATGCAATTACTGGTGCCAGGCATTTTGTGAAAACTCTGAGCACAGTAGATAAGCCAAAGGGCAGTGCAGAGAATTGGTAATGGGTTGAACCTGAAATGAAACGGAGGTATCTTCTGCAACTTTGTCCGATAGGGACATGCAGGTATGCCTCCTTGAGGTCCAACGTTACTAGCCATGCTTCCTTGCCCAACATTTGAAGTAGCTGCTGTAGTGTTAGCATCTTGAATTTGGGTACTTGTGTTTAGAACTGAAAGGTCCAGAATTGGTCTCCAGGCATTGTCCTTTCTGGGCACTAGAAAGGGTCTTGAGTAAAATCCTTGGCCTTGCTCTCGAGTAGCTACCAGTTGAATGCCCCTCATGTCCATGAGAACTGTAATTTGCTTTTGTGCCTCTGCCCATTGATTTTGTGGCAGGTTTGTCATTCCTCTTTTCATTGGCAAGGTGTGAAACTGGAATCTGTATCCTCGTAAAATTATGTCTAGGACCCATTTGTCCTTTGTGACAATGTGCCAGTTGTCTGCAAAAAGTGCAGAGTTTTCCCCCCAAGGGGGCTGCCAAGACAGTATTGCTTGGCCAGAGGAGGTGCAAGTCATTGAGTTTGCCTTCTGGTGGATTGAGACCTGTCTTCTCCTCCCTTCTGTGTTGTAGTGCCCCATTGGCGAGGTTTATACTGGGCTTGTGGTTGTCCTCTGCCCCTTGGGCGTCTGTATTTACCCCACTGTGGTCCGTCAGTGGCTGGAAAGGACCAATTTTTTGTTGGCCAGTTTCTGCTGAAGTGAGGGGGTTGTACTTGTAGGAAATCTTTGACTGTCTGCATAGATTTTTTGCCTTATCTTCCATTTTCTTTAAAACTTCTTCTGCTTTAACTCCAAAAAGAACATCCTGCTGTAAGGGAGCATCTAGTAGTTTTGCTTTAACATGATCAGGCAGAGTTTGTTCCTTTAACCAAGCATGCCTACGTATAACAGAGCCAGTGACAGCTGCTCTGCAGGAGGCCTCCGAAGAATCAAACCCACATTGTAAGGTATGTTTGCCCACCTGCTCAGTGGCGTGCAACAGATCCTGTACTTCTTTCAATTAAGATGGTTGAGGAAGAGTGGTTATTCCTTGCTTTAACTGAGAGATTAGAAATTGCTGATACTTAAGCATATGAAATTGACAATTCAGTGCCCTCATAGCTAGTGTGGCTGAGGTGTAAACCTTTTTCCCCCACCTGTCTAGTGCTCTGGAATCCCTCTCAGAAGGTACTGGGTTTTTAGCCATAGAAGCCTTAGCCCCCTTGGGACCCTGGGAGATGGTCTCTGGGTCAGCTACTGGGCTTTTGTAAAGAAATTTGTGGGAATCAGGCGCTCTGTAGTATCTGTCAGGCTTAGCTGGAGCAGGAGGTAACGAGTCTGAGTTGAAACTGGATTCTAAATAGACATCATCCACAATGTCCAAAACTGTTGTGATGGAAAGTGGTCTGTGTTGGTGGAGTAAAAGAAACTCTGAGCCTTTTCTTTGAATCAGAGTAGTCTTGACGTTCCCAGTGAAAATGTTCCCTCATAGTGTGCAAAGTTTCCCCAAAGGAGTAGTCTTCAGGAGGAGAAGCTGAAGTAATAGAGTCCTCAGCATCAGAATCTTCATAAGGAGAGAAGGAATAGTCTTGGTCCTCAGAGGAGTCTGAAGAAATGGACATTTGCTCAGAGGAAGCATAATCTTCCTCTTGTCTAGGCCTTTTGTCAGGAGGGGGCTGTGAACCCCTGATTAAATAAATCAAATCTTCAGCCATTTTGAACATCTGTTTCTTAGGCATAGGGCCTTGAACAGGAGACTGAAGTGCAGTCCTTTTAGATTTAGAAGGAGTCTTCGACTTAGAAAACGTTTTAATGGTGAGAGTCGGTCTGAAAACGCCTTCAGAAACAGATGGCGTTTCTGTTGCACCGACGTCTTTTGAAGCAAAGTCGTCGGAAGGGCCTGAAGTAAAAGGCTGCGTCGGCCTTGTACATTCCGTCAAAATTTCCGTAGCGGTCTCGGGTTCCAGATCTGCGGTAGTCAGGGGCTGCAGAGCCTCACTGAGGACCGGAGACCGGATCAGCTGAGGCCTCGGAATCTGGCTTAGGCCTGGGCTGTCTGTCCTTATCCTTGCGTTTTTTGTGCACGCCGATAGTCGGCTGCTCCGACGGCATGGTGTAGTTCCTACCGAAGTAGTGTCGTGCGAAATCAAAGCGTCTTTTAATAGTACGCTTATTAAACCTAGCACAAAACCGACAAGAAGTGACGTCGTGGTCTGGGCCTAGGCAAGGTATGCAATAAGAATGAAAATCCTTATGAGGTATTTGTTTCCCACAAGAAATACAATTGTTAACTTTTTCCGACATCGGTCTGAGGCAAGAAAAGTTTCCCCAACGGGGTACTTAGCTTTACAGAAAACTTCGGTCTGAAATTCTAATTAGAAAATCTCAGGAGTCGGCCGACCGACACTTGCGAACTGCTTCGGGCACCGTGCGTCAAGAAAGACTGAAGAAAATGGCGTCTGTTGCAATATATATATACCCCTGGCACTCTAATGTCAGGGAAGAGGCGACAGCAACCGACGCCGGACCAAGACTTCGGAATTCCGGCCGACTGCGGGACCGCCTGACAGGATAACCCCAAGTGCGATGACTGCAGCAGGGTAACACGATGAACATAGTACAGTTTTGTACCTACCATAAATGTAGATGTTAGAGTGCTAATACAGCTGCAGTCATAACAGATGGGTTCTCCTGCCGTCAGGCGGGTCCTCGGTCGGCCGAATTCCAAAGTCTAGGTCCGGCGTCTGTTGTCGTCGCTTCGTCCCTGATGTCAGTGCGACAGGGGTATAAAAGAAGCAGCCGACGCCATTTTCTTCAGTTTTTTTTTGCCCCAGATGTCAGGTGCCCCCAGAAGGAAGGCAATACATAAATTTGTGTAATAAAGCAATGCCATATAATCAAAATACAGTAGTTGCAAGCAAATACACCATAAATGAATACCCCAATCAGGTTTTATGAGGAGGTGTTAGCCAATAGGCCTGTCCCAAGAGGGGAAGGAGGGAGGGCAACCTGGACTGCAGCTGTATTAGCATTCGAACATCTACATTTATGGTAGGTACAAAACTGTACTATGTTCATCATGCATACAGCTGCAGTCATAACAGATGGGTAGAATCCCAAAGCTAAGAAAGGGGTGGTAGGCACTAGGTGGAACTAGGAGGAGCCAGGATGCCCTGCAAGACTGCAGTGGCAAAGCCTGCTCTGGTTTTGGAGTACAATGGTAGGTGGTAGTGCTTGGAGAAGGTATGCACAGGTAGCTGCTTACAAAATAACTTTCTTAGAAACTCCTCTGAGGAAAGCTGCAGAGGTAGCTGTGGCCCTTGTGGAGTGAGATCTGATGCCTGCAGGTACAGTTTTACCATGAAAAGAGTAACAAAAGCGTATTCAGTGGGCTATCCATTTTGAAATTGTCTGTTTGGAAACTGGCTTCCCTTGAGCTCCTATAGCATAGGACACGAAGAGCTGTTCTGATTTTCTGAAAGGCTTTGTTCTGTCCAAATAATGACGCAGCTGTCTGTGGATGTCCAAGGAATGTAGTAGTCTCTCCCCTTTGTTTTGAGGATTACGGTAAAAGGTAGTTAAGTGTACAGCCTGATTCAAAGCTACCCTGGATACCACCTTTGGCATAAAGGACGGGTTGGTTCGTAAGGAGACTCTGTCCAGATACCCTACGAGCTGAAGTGATAGCCGGAAGGAAAGCTGTTTTCCAGGACAAATATTGCAAATCTGTTGCAACAGCTGGCTCAAAAGGAGGCAAGGTCAGCTTTTCTAGAATGAAATTGAGGTCCCAAGCAGGTATTGGTTGTTTCCTTGGGGGTTTTATATTCTTAGCCCCTCTGAGGAACTGTCTTAAGAGGGGGGTGAGAGAGAATAAAGGTGGATCAGTGTTGTATTCTGCAGAAATGGCTGAGGCATGGATTTTGATGGAGGAGAATGAAAGTCCACTGCTTAGCAGCTCAGCTAGATACTGTAAAATCTGAGGTAAATTCAGTTTTCCAGGATTCTGGCCCTTTTTCTCATTCCAGGCACAAAACAGTTTCCATTTTGCGGAGTAAGCTTTTCTAGTAGACAGCCTTCTGGCCTCCAAAATGACATCCTGCACCTCATTGGAGAGTAGGGTCTGTTGTGATGTTAAGGAATCTTCCATGCGGCCAGATTGAGTGTTTTCATCTGACTGTGAAGAGTTTTGAAGCTGTGCTGAGTCAGAAGAAGAGGCATTAGAGGTAGGGTCCATGGTGAGGAATGCGTCAGGCTCCTCAGGAGTGGGTACCAGTGCTGTCTTGGCCAGTCTGGAGCAATGAGAATCATCTTTGATCTGTCTGCTCTGGTTTTTAATAGAACTTTGGGCAGCAGAGGAAGAGGTGGAAAGGCATAAACTGTCATTGTTGTCCAACTGAAAGAGAGAGCGTCCACTCTCCAGGCCTTTGGATGAAAAGTCCTTGAGCAGAATTTTGTCAATTGGTGATTTTTGTGGGAGGCAAAGAGATCTATGTCTGGCCTTCCCCATGCTTGAATTATCTCTGTAAAAACTTGAGGATGCAACTTCCATTCGTGTGGATCTGTCATATTTCTGCTTAGGTTGTCTGCCAGCATGTTTTCCTTGCCCGGCAAGTACTGGGCTTGAAGTTCGATTTGTAATTCCAGAGCCATGTTCCAAAGTGACATGGCCAGCCTGCATAGGGGGTATGAATGGGTTCCTCCGTTTGTTTATGTACCACATTACTGTGGTGTTGTCTGTCCTTAATAATTGACCTGGATGCAGAAGGTCTTTGAAAGCTATAATAGCATTTATTACTGCTAGCATTTCCTTTTGATGTGAAGGTGCTTTTCTTTTTGGGACCATTTGACCTGAATGCACCGATCATGTGCGCCCCCCGGTGAAGTCCGAGGCGTCTGTTGTGATGACTTGATTTGCTTGAGGCTTGCTGAATGGGAGACCTGTGTTTGTTTGGCATGCTTGAGCCCACCACAGAAATTCCTTTTGAAGACATGGAATTAGTGGTATTATTGTTTCCAAACTGTGGCTGTGTTGAGACCATAGGTTTTTCAGGTACCATTGAAGTTTCCTCATATGCAGCTTTGCACATGGGATTAGTAGGATGCAAGATGCCATGAATCCCAGAGCCTGTAGGATTTTCCTTGCAGTCAGCCTGGTGAAATTTGCAAGTGTTCTGAAGTATTGAGTTAGTTGCCCCTGCTTCTCTGGCATGAGGTAGGCCATCTGGGTGTTTGTGTCCAAGTTGGCACCCAGGAAAATTATTTTCTGAGAGGGTATTCGCCTTGATTTCTTTTTGTTGACTGTGTATCCCAGAGAATTCAACAACATTATTACAAAAGCCAGATGTTTCAGAAGTATGTGCTTGCTGTCCGCTTGGATCAGGCAGTCATCCAAATATGGGTATATTTGTATCCCTTGAAGTCTGCAGTAGGCAATTACTGATGCCAGGCATTTCGTGAATACTCTGGGCGCAGTAGATAAGCCAAAGGGCAATGCAGAGAATTGATAATGGGTTGAACCTGCAAGAAATCTGAGGTATCTTCTGCAATTTTGTCTGATTGGGACATGCAGGTATGCCTCCTTGAGGTCCAATATTACCAGCCAAGACTCCTTGCCCAGCATGGAAAGAAGCTGCGGTAATGTGAGCATCTTGAATTTTGGTACGAGTAAAATGTGTTTAGGATGGATAGGTCCAAAATAGGTCTCCAATCTTTTCCCTTCCTTGGTACCGGGAATAGTCTGGAATAAAAACCTTGACCTTGTTCGAGAGTAGGTACCTCTTGTACAGCTTTCATGTCCATGAGATCTGAAATTTGTCTTTGTGCCTCTGCCCTTTGATTGTGTGGCAGGTTTGGCATGCCTCTCATTTTTGGAAGGGTGTGAAAATGGAGTCTGTAGCCTCTGTTTATAATGTCCAGGATCCATTTGTCTTTTGTGACAATATGCCAATTTTTTGAAAATAATGCCAGCTTTCCGCCTAAGGGTGCTGCCATTTGAGCCTTGCTTGGCATGCAAAGGGGAAGTCATTGGGCTTGCTTTCTGAATGGCTGCGAACTATCCTCACCACCTCTTTGTGTAGGAGCTTGCCATTGTCTGCCTCTAAACGATCCTTGAGATAGACCTCTGCCCCTCGGGCACCTGTATCTACCTCTTTGGGGTCTGTCCGTGGCTGGAAAGTACCAATTTTTGAAAGGCCAATTTCTACTGAAACATGGTGGTTGTACCTGTAGAAAATCTTTCACTGTTTGCATTGATTTAGCCTTTTCCTCCATTTTCTTTAATACCTCCTCAGCTTTAACACCAAATAATACATCCTTTTGTAGAGGGGCATCTAGTAATTTAGCTTTGACATGATCTGGTAAGGTTTGCTTCTTGAGCCAGGCATGTCTACGTATGACTGATCCTGTAACAGCAGCTCTACATGAGGCCTCTAGAGCATCAAAACCACATTGGCAAGGTATGTTTACCCACTTGTTCTGCACTATGCATCAAATCCTGAAACTCCTTCAAGTCTGGTTGTTCAGGTTGTGACATTTTACTTCTCAATTGTGATAACAGAAACTGTTGGTACTTTAGCATATGGAACTGGCAGTTTAATGCCCTCATGGTTAAGGTGGCCGAGGTATATACCTTTTTTCCCCACCTAAGGATCTGGAATCTCTCTCGGAAGGTAATGGATTTTTAGCAGTGGAGGCCTTAATTCCCTTGGGGCCCTGTGAGCAAGTTTCTGGGTCAGCCGCATGGCTTTTGTATAAAAATTGGTGTGAGTCAGGAAACCAGTAGTACCTGTCAGGCTTGACTGGGGCTGGAGGTAAAGAATCCGGGTTAAGGCAGGCCTCCGAGTACACATCATCTAGTATGTCTAAGGCAGGAGGTATAGCCAGAGGCCTGTGCTGAGGTAGCAAGAGAAAATCCCTAAGCCTTTTCTTGGAATCCGAGTACTCTTGGCCTTCCCAGTGGAAGTGTTCCCTTAAGGTATGCAAGGTTTCCCCAAATGAGTAATCCTCTGGGGGGGAGACAGAGGGAATGGACTCCTCTGCATCAGAATCTTCAAAAGGGGAGTAAGAATGTTCCTGTTCATCAGAGTGCTCTGAAATAATGGAGGCCTGGTCAGAGGAGGGGGATTTTTCCTCCACTCTGGGCCTTTTGTCCGGGGTTGAGAACCCCTGATAAGAGTAATTAAATCCTCAGCCATTTTAAGCATCTGTTTTATAGACATGGGGCCTGGAGAAGGGCCCTGTGTAGCTGGTCTCTTAGCATGCATGGCTGCTTTAGACTTAGTGAAAGCCTTGATGGAAAAAGAAGAGGAAGGTCTGAAGACACCTTGAGAGGAGGCAGACCTGTCTACATTTTGAGATTCATCACCAAGAGTGGCTTCAGTATCTGTAGTCGGGGTGTGGGCCGAGGAGCCTGCGACCTCGGGCACAGAAGTCACTGCCAATGAAGCGTCGTCGGTAGGCAGGGGCTGCGTAGGCGCCTCACTGAGAACCGGACCACCTGCAGTCGGCTTTGGCGTGGTGTCGGTAGAGGCCGCGGACCTCATGTGTCGGTCCTCATCTTTGCGTTTTTTAGACAAAACTGGAGTCTGAGTATCAGACGACATAATATAGTTAAATTTTTTGCCAAAATAGTGCTGGGCGAACTCCGCATGACGCTTAACGGTGCGTTTATTGAATGTAGCACAAAAACGACAGACCGAGATGTCGTGGTCTGGGCCTAAGCAAGGAATGCAGAGGGAATGAAAATCCTTATGCGGTATTCGCTTCCCACATGAAATACAATTATTAACTGTCTGACATCGGTCTGTGGCAAGAAAAGTTTCCCCAACGGGGTACTTAGCTTTCAAAAAGACTTCTGTTGCAAAATTTTCATAATTTCAGGAGCTGGCCGACCGGCACTTGCGAACTGCTTCTGCTTCGGGCACCGCGCGGCAAGAAAGACTGAAGAAAATGGCGTTGGCTGGTTCTTTTATACCCCTGTCGCACTGACGTCAGGGAAGAAGCGACGACAACCGACGCCGGAGCTAGACTTAGGAATTCGGCCGACCGAAGACCCGCCTGACGGCAGGAGAACCCATCTGTTATGACTGCAGCTGTATACACGATGAACATCGGCACCACGGCAAGGCAAGCTGCAGCTACTGGAGCTCTAAAATTCCCCCTCCTCTCTCGAAGTCTCGACTCTAGTCCGAATGGATCAAAGATGAATTAAGCTCTTCTCTATGCTCAGGCTGTGGAAAAATGGTCGCATGATATTCCTTCCATTTCCTTCTATTCGCACGAGGAGGCACGCCATGCTTACTCAATCCCCAGAGACTGGTAGCCTTCCACCATCCATCGATGCTGTTATATGCAGAATGAGTGGACCTAATTGAGCCCCCCATCCACCAGGTTCGCTGCAGCCGCACACCCAACTTCTGCTTCCGCATACAGAAATGTTCGAGGTGCATGCTGGCTGGCTGCATGCAAAACAGGTGCAGTAAAGCAATGCTCTGATTGGCTGAGACTTCTACAGCCAGAACAGAGCGTGCTTTACTGTAACATCTCGAGTGTACTTGCACCCAAACCGGACACTTGGGGAAAGTAAGCTTATTTAAGCTTAAAAACAGGTGCTCCCGGTTAATTCGGGACGATTGAGAGCTATGCCCCAACCTAGTAACACCTTATCCTCCAACACCATCACAAAAGAACTTTAGCCCTAACAGAACCAAAGATACCAGCAACAATTGTCCGGTACAAAGGACATGTCAAATCCCAAAGGATAAGGTTAGGGGGAAGGTGGGGGGGGGGGGGAGAGGGTTGAAGACAAATGAAGTAGAACTACTCAGATGGAACGTTACAGTGAGTACTTAACTTCTTTATCTGAAGTAGTTTACTTCATTTGCTCTTCAACCTGTGGGACAGAGTCCCCAGCTTCCCAAGTCCTGGGAGGCCCTCATGGGAGGATATTCCGGAGTACCACAGAACCGAAAGATGCTCTACTCCTAGAGACCAAATCCAGTTTGTAATAAGAAATAAAGGTATGCGATGAGGACCAAGTAGCAGCTGAACAAATGTCATCCAGACACCCTAGACCCAAAAGCTGCTGACATACAAGATTCTCACTACACCTTTCTAAACATACTGGAAAATATTAAGATAGAACCAAACACCCTAATACTGGGTGATTTTAACTACCCTGCCATTAATTGGGAAAACTACTCATGTCCCTACACCTTTGCGCAACGGTTCTTGGAATTCATAAATTCCAACGCCCTGGATCAACTAATCCATAGTCCCACCAGGGGCTCCAATATCCTAGACCTGGTCATTACCAACATGGGAAATCAATGCTCCATACCTATGGTCACCCCCTCTTTAGTCAGGTCTGACCATAAGCTAATCACCCTTAACATCCACATCCCACCCCCACCCCCCAGTAAAGAAACCACCATAAAAACTTTTCCAAAGCCAACTTCATGCTACTCAAGTCAGAAGTGACAAACTTCATGACACCCATGCAGACGGGAACTGAAAGTTCAACTGCTGAATCCTACACTAAGGCACTGTACGAGCACATCCACTCATGCACGAATCGTGCCATCCCAAATAGAACCAAAATGCTCTCATCCAAAAAAAGGAAGCCAATCTGGTGGTCCCCTGCCATAAACAAACTTTACAACAAAAGGAAGAAACTTTTGCAGAAAAGAGGAAAATCCCAGGATGCAAAAAACTCTCTTACTAGCCTCAGTAAGAAACTGAGATGCCTCATAAAATCCTCCAAAGCTAGTTACGAAAATAAAATTGCCAAAGATTCCAAAGACAACCACAAAGCATTCTATAACTATGTCAAGAATCTAAATGGCAATGCTCAGATCTGCTCCAAGCTAAAACAGAATGGCATTAAATATACTGATCCGAAGGATATTGCCAATATCCTGGCAGATCGATTCAGTGCCAACTTCACCCCCTCTCACCCCCTAAATGGCCCATCTCAATACCGGAAGATTGCCAAATTCCAGTAATAACGGCCACACAGGTACAAAATGCACTCTCTAAAGCCAAGAATACAGCATCCATGGGACCAGATGACATCCCGGGCTGTGTACTACATGAACTACAATATGAACTGGCACCTCACCTAAGTGTCATGTTTAATCATAGCCTCACCTCAGGTTTCGTGCCCACTGAGTGGCGCAGAGCTACAGTTATCCCAATCCACAAGGGGGGATCCACCGTGGATCCCGGAAACTACCGTCCTATCAGTCTGACAAGCCTTATCTGCAAGGCCATGGAGCGTATTATCATAGAACTTATAAACAAAGACATTGGCAACCTTCAAACACTGGACCCCACCCAGTTTGGATTTGTGAAGGGCCAATCTTGTCTCCTGAACTGGACTGACTTCTTTGAATCAGTCTCCAGAGCCATGGACAAGGGTAAGGTGGTCCACACAGCCTATCTAGACCTTGCCAAGGCCTTTGACACCACCCCCCACTCTGGAATCATAGATAAACATACTAAGTTGGGCATTAATCCCTATGTCACCCAATGGGTTGCTAAATGGCTTACTGATAGAACCCACACTGTAAAAGTAGCTGACTCCAAATCCAGCTCCAGACAAGTGACAAGTGGAGTACCTCAGGGTTCAGTCCTGGGGCCGCTCTTGTTTGGCATCTACTTCTCTGAAGTACAGGTCAACACTAAGGGACTCTAGCTAACAAAGTTTGCAGATGACTGCAAACTGGGAGCCATTATTGAATCCCCAAATGATGTGGATACTCTACAGAAGGGCCTTACAGAAACAGATGCTTGGTGCCATAGCCATGGGCTCAAGCTCAATGCCAAGAAATGTACTGTTATCCCCTTTGGGAAAAAACATGTATCCATGAATTACCATATAGGTGGCAGTACACTAAACATCGAAAGTGTGATAAGAGACTTAGGGACACAGGTGGACAGTGGTCTCACCTTCGATAACCACATTGCCACAACAGTCAGGAAATCCTTCTATGTGGCACACCTCATCACGAAGGGCAGTCAGGAAATCCTTCTATGTGGCACACCTCATCACGAAGGGCTTTTCATCCAGAAAAAAGGAGGTCATTGTCCCACTGTACTCATCCCTCATTAGACCCATTATAGAATACAACGCCCCATTTGGTATGTACCTCTCAAGACATGTATGTACCTCACTAAAAGAATCACAGGCTTAAAGCAGATGCCCTACGCTGACTGCCTTAAAAAAACTCCAGCTATACTTGTCGCATATCGTCTACTCAGAGGCGATCTCTGCTTAACATACAAGGCCATGTCAAACCCAGAGCTGTTGGACATGCTACACTTAAAGAAATCCCAATCCCTCAGAGCTACACGCTCCAGGGATCTAAACCTTGTCATCACAATAAACAAAACATGCTGGAGGGATAGGTTCCTGACCCAGAGACTCCCCAGACTCTGGAATAGATTTGCCCATACATGTCAAGCAGAGTGGCTCTTTGGACCTCTTCAAGAGGAACCTTGACGATTGGATGGGAGAAAGGAAATTCACCCCAGGGATCACGTCAGTCGCCCTGCTAGACAGGGGTCCAGGAAAGTAAATAATGTGGGAAGAAATAGCCAGGGAATTGTTATGGCTAGGCTTGTATAGGCCCTAGGGCTGATAGCCTAGTGCCAACCTATGAACCTTCACCTTTCCCAGAAGCGACAAACCTCTATCTGAATAAACCCGGCCAATGCATAGTGAAATCCAGCGAGCAATAGTCACTTTTGAAACAGGTTTACCTAAAAAGGGCTTGGCACAGGACACAAAGTTGGTCAAACGTGCGGAAAGATTTAGTCCTGTGCAGGTAAAACCTCAACTGCCTGTGAACGTCCAGAAAATGTAATTTGTATTACCCTTTGTTCTGGCAGTTTGGAAAAAATACTGGTAAATTAATAATCCGATTGACATTGGCCTCCGAGGCTACCTTGGGAAGGAAGAATGGTTTAGTGCGTAATGACACTCTAACCTTGTGAAAGATCATGCAAGGGACTTTGATAGAAAGAGCTTGAAGCTCCAACATCTTTCTAGCGTATGTAATAGCAACCAAGAATGCAGTTTTCCAGGTCAAAAATCCTTGATCCACAGATGCCGCAGGCTCAAAGGGAGGAGAAACCAATACCTGCAACAACAAAGTAAGGTCCCACAGAGGGATGGAGGTCCTTAACTGGAGGTCTGAGAAGAAAGGTACCTTTGAGGAAGGTTTTACAAAGTTTAGAAGACGCCAATGAAGACATGTCTACCCCAACATGAAAATTAGAAATGGTGGCTAGCTGAACTTTCACCATTGGAAGAACTAGCACCCTGATGAAAAATGCTAGCTAGAAAATCTAAGACTGCTGAAAGCTGTGCAGTGAAAGGGTCCGAAGACCTCTGAATGTCCCAAACAGAAAATGTTTCCATTTACTGCGATAAACTTTCCTGGTGGACGATTTATGAGCAGTCACCAGAATGGATTTAACGGGATAGACTGGAAGTACCAAAAATCATGGGAACCAGAGCAGCCAAGCAGTGAGCTTCAGTGTGTCCAGATCTGGCTGAGGAATCCCCAAGGGATGTGAGAGCAGATCTGGGACAGGATCCAAGATCCATGGCGGAACAACTAGGTAAGATCAGAGTAAGGGAAACCAAATCTGACGAGGCCAGAATGGGGTTATGAGGATAACAGTGCTCCCCAGCCTTTGGGCTTTCTGCAGAAACTTCGACATGAGAGGAAGAGGAGGATATGTATAAAGAAGCCTGGGAGGCCAAGCATGAATCAGAGCGTCTCTAGGGGCTTTCCCCCGCAAGGGGGGGGGGGGCTAGTTCAGATTGAAAAATTAGTTGCATTTCGCGTTGGAAGGAGATGCAAAAAGATCGTAAGGACAACCCCACTCTAGGAAGATCTGCTCCACTACTCAAAACTTCAGAGACCACTCGTAAGGCATCAGGATAGATCTGCTGAGTCTGTCTGCTAAAATGGACTGTCCCGGGATGTGTATTGCCACCAAAAAATGGCCGGTGGAGATCACCCATTCCCACACACACATAGCCTCACAACATACAGGATAAGATCTGGTTCCCCCCTGTTTGTTGATGTACCAGACCACTGACATGTTGTCCGTCTGAACTGCAATCGTTCCCAGAGGAAGATGAGCATGGAGGGCCTGCAATGCAAGAACTGCTCTCATCTCTAGAACACTGATATGCAGATAGGTATTGGAAAGCGACCACGTGGCTTGGACTGTCCTTTCCCAAGCAATGCCCCCCCCACTCAAGTAGAGAGGCATTCGTGGTCACCATGGTTTGGGGTAGAGGAGGTTGAAAGGAACGGACCTTGAGTATATCTGGGGACTGAATCCACCACCAAAGGGAGTCCCTGCACGCTTTTGAAATTCTCACTGGGAAGGATAAGGGAAGGTCTAACAGCGACCACTGTACCACTACAGTCCACAGCAGTACCCTCTTATGAACGCATGCCATGGGGAGAAGATTTGTCATCACCATAGAACCTAAAGCTCTTAACACCGCTTCGGCTGTTGGTAACTGGGTCTGAAGAATGTGCAAGACGCGTAGCCTCAAGCTGCATAAACTGTCTGAGGTGAGGAACACCTGTGATTGTATTGTGTCCAGCCGTGTCCCAATGAAATTTAGAACCTGAACCGGTTGAAGGGTAGACATTCATGTTGATCGTGATGCCCAACTTGTTGGCTAACTGAAAGGAGAGGTCCCTGGCCTGACATTAGATGCTTTGATGGGGCGGTAAGGAGCCAATCGTCTAGGTATGGAAAGACCTGAATGCCCTGAAGCCTCAGGTGAGCCACTACCACTGCCACTACCTTGGCAGACACCCGGGGAGCTGTGGTGAGACTGAAGGGGAGGGCTCGAAATTGGTAATGATCGGCTTCCAGACGGAAGCAAAGGAACCTACACGAGTGCCTGTGCATCTTGCTGCGATAGTACGCATCCTGGAGGTTGACAGAGCACATCTGTCCTGTAGATAAGGCAGAATAGATTGAATCGTGATCAGGAATTTTGTCTTGGTCACTGACAGGTTCAGCTGGGGCAGATCCAATATTGGTATGAGGTCCCTCATCTTTTCTGGCACTAAAAAAACCTGGAATAAACCCCGGATCCAGACTGGTCTGGGGGGACTGGTTGGATAACTCGTTTTCTCAGTAATGAGTCTATCTGCACTACTGTTTCCTCCTGCTGCATGGGTGGAACGTCCGGGAGGGTTTTGTTGGAAGGGGGTGGATCCTTGAAGGGAATAAAATATCCTCTGGATAAGACTCACAGCACCCACTGATCTGTAGTGACAGACTCCCATGCTAGTGTGTGAAGTGACAAACGACCCCCAACTGCCTCCAGAGATGGACAGCTGGGCAACCCTTCAGGGTTGCTGTCCGGGTTTATGCGAGAAAGGTTCTAAGGACCCAAAATTCCTAGGACCCCCTCTGCCTCTAGGGCGGCGTCTGTTCTATCCCCCTCTGCCTCTGTGGGATTGAGTCCTGAACGTCTCAGGAAAATGCCTGAGACTTGCTGAACCACATCATCTTCTGGCCTCGCTGGTTCCTGGAAAAGGACCTTTGAGGCAGTGAGACATGGACCCCGACGGGAGACTGTGTCTTCCTGTGCTTTTCGCTTGGGACTAAAGTCTCTCTGGCTGTCTTCCCAGAAAGGAAGAACCACTAAAAGGGGCGTTGGTGGAAGATGCTTTGAAAAGCTTAGAGAACTGACATAAGCAGAGCCAGGCGTGATGCTGGATGGCAACGCCTGACCACGCCGCCCATGCGGCTCCCATACGGGAGAACAAACGCATGGATGTGTTGGGTACAGATTTTAGGGTGGCCATTCGTGCATCGAACACCTTCCTGTCCTCTGCTGACATGGACCCTGGGGCAGACTCTGACTTCCTTGACCAGATCCCTCTCGAGTCAAATAACGTGCACCATGTAGTTCAGTGCCCTCATGCAGAAGGTCGCTGAAGCATAGACTCGCTTCCCAAAGCGATCCAACGTCCTCGACTCTCGATCAAGCAGATGGATCGTGGAACTCTCCTGGGTGAGTTCCTTCTTGGTGGCAGTCGCCACCAGCATAGCATCTACAGGGGACCCCTTGTGCCAGTGTAATTTGTCTGCGGGAGGGTTCAAATCTTTGTCCGGGTGCTTGGATATTGGCTCTACTGTGTCCAGCTCCTTCCATGCCCTACAGGGAACACCCAAGAGGTAGATGGGCCTGAGCTGAATGCCTCCAGAAACATGGACTGGTCATAGGTTAGTTTTGAGACAGACTACCCCCTTCTTCGGCGCAGGATTTCCATGTCTCCAAAGGACTCATCTTTGGGGGGGGGGGGGTCTTGGGGAACCTTCCCCTTCATCCAGGTCCGTGTCTTGTGAGGGACTATGGAGGAGAGTCCAAGTGTCTCCTTTTACACGTATGCTTGCAGGGGGGGGGGGGTCCTCGGGAGGGCTCTCTAGGGAGGTCTTGCAAGCGGGTTGTTCCAAGGTCGGAATGCCCTGGGACATTACAGTTACGGGTTGTCCCTAAGAGGGCAAAATGATCGGACCTGCACTCAAGACCAGGAGAGATCTGGACAGACTCTTAAGACTCAATAGTCAGAGACCTCGACCCTGCGAAAACCCTCTCCACCACGTCGAATGCAGAGAGGGAACGGACCTCCTGGGCTGAACTGGCGGAAGTCACTATCTCCTGATCCGACCGGGGAGTTAGAGCCGAGACGCCAAGGGGGATGCTTCTCTCCGACAAGCTCAGAGCAGGAAGCACCCCCTCGGATCTGACAAGCTCAGAGCAGAAAGCACCCCCTCGGATCCGACCCCAAGGCTATGGCTCAGAGTTCGGATTTGATCTGGTCAGATCTGATACACTCAGGGCACTGGCCGGCATAGAGGTACATGGTACCATTGGCGCCGACCACTCGACTCAGACCGTCCTCAGATCCAACAACTCCGAAACCGTGGGCTGGATCAGAGGAGTGATGGGCCTAAACACTGGTGGGAAGGCACCCGGTCCGGTGCGAGAAGGCCCTGGCAAGACCCCATCTGGATACGAGTGTGGATAAATCTCCACTTCAGACAGGCTCTGGGTAGAGCGGGGAGACGCCGCCGAAGTGGGCTGGGAGAGCCAGTGGGGAGAAGGCCTAGGAGGGCGACCAGCTAACGAGAAGCTCGGGCTCAGGGGAGAACCTTGGGGATCTGAGCAGAGGTAAAACAGGCCTGGAAACCGGCTTAGTTTTCAGCAGGGGGCCGACCTACGAGCGGTCAGGGGAGCACTTGTGAGGCCGGTCCTTCTTGACCTTATCCCCTTCCTCGGGCCTCTTAGTGGGAGGGTGAGTCCCAGAGGCCGAGGAAGGGGAAGACGAAGCAGCAGCCACTGCTTTCTTAGCAAGGGAAGGTGGGACATCCGTCCCAGCCGTGGAGGGCAACAGGCCCTTGACAATAAGTTTGTCCCTCCTGAGCTTAAGAGTTCTGGGAATAAACCCAGTGCAAACAGGACGGGGGACTGGAGTAAGTCACCCCCAAACAAACCACGCACAGAGTGTGGCCATCCACCAGGGAAAGCTTATGGCCACACTCTGTGCATCGCTTGATACCTGGCTTTGGGGGATCCGCCATGCCTTACACGGTTCAAGCAACACACACTACCACGAGGAAAGAAAAGAGGGGAGGAAGATAGAAAAGCCTACTAAAAAAACGCTATGAAGAACCGCATGAAGGTATAGAAAAGGAATGAAAGGGATAGTTAGAAAGATATCAAAGTTAAAATTTTACGCTTTAAACTGCAATGGAGCTCGGACTATGCTGCTTCCTCTCAAGTGGCAAACGAGATCTGAAGGGAGACAGGGGCATTATGGTTAAGAGGAGGAGTATGGAGCTTGGAGCCGTAGCTGGAAAATGCAGCAGTGTCGGATCAGATATGGATCCGAGGACCCATAGGTTGAACAGCAAATGAAGTAGTTGGGATTAGAACCATATCACCCCATAAGGTCAATTTCAGGCTGTTCACTTGTGGGTGGAGTAGGGAATCCCCCTGTCCTGTGTGAGCAGGTCTAGCTGGTGGGTAACCTGTGGTGATTGCCCTTAGCTAGTAAGTGGAGGAGGGGAAACCAATGCTGTCTTGGCCAAAACGGGGTCACCAGTAGGATTTTGGGTTTGTCCTTCTGAATTTTCAGAAGGACTTTCAGAATCAGTGTGAAAGGAAGGAAGGCATGAAAGTACGCTCCCTCCCAAGAAAAGGAGAATGTGCCCACTTTCCAAGCTTGTGGATATGGATCCCTTGTGCAGAAGCTGGGCATCTATTTGTTCTGGGGGGAGGCTAAGAGATCTGCTTGTGGAATATCCCACCTGTGTATCAGGTCCAGAAAAAACTCTCTGAAGCATCCATTTGTGAGAGGGGGGGCCGAGGTTCTGTTCAGTTTGTCTGCCATAATATTTTTTGTTGAGGGGATATATACTGCTACCAGGTGGAACTGGAGGGAGGATGCCAAGTTCCAAATCTGGATGACCAGGCTGTACAGGGGGTAGGACCTTGTACCCCTTGCTTGTTGATGTACCATAGGACAGTCACACTGTCTGTGACTACTTTTAGGGTTCCTGGCAGGAGAGTAAATTTGAAGGTTAGAAGAGCTAACAGTAACACCCTCATTTCCTTAATGCTGATGTGGTCCTTTACTCATAAGTGGACAATTTGCCATGTACTGAGAATTGCTTCTGGTTTAAGAGCACTGCACCCTACCCCAGGTCTGACGCATCTGTGGAGACCTGTTGTTGGGGGTCTGGAACCTTAGGGGAGTTCCTAGGATGAGGTGCAATGCTGAGACCCACCACTGGATTTCCTTTTTTAAGCACAGAAGTAGGAGAAGGGGTGAGTCCATGGGTTGGGAGTGTTTGCTCCATAGTTTAAGACCCACTGGATTTTATGCAGGTGGAGTCTTGCCAGAGGTAACATGGGCATCAGAGATACCATGTGACCCAATATTCTCAGGAATTCTCGAGCTGTCAAGGAGGAGTGGGTGAGGATTTGTGTAAAGTACAGACAAAGGTCTTTGATCCTTTGGACTGGGATGAAGGCTTTCATGCTGTCTGTTTTGATCCTGCAACCCAAGAAAACTAAGTCCTGACAGGGGGTCAGGTGAGATTTTTCTTGATTTAGGGTGAACACTAATTGAGTTAGGGTTGTTGTAGATGAAGCAGAAGGACTTGGTAGTCTTGATAAAGGATGAGCAGGTCATTTAGGTATGGGTATATCTGTAAACCCTGAGTCCTGAAGTGAGCAATGAAGAGGGCTAGGCACTTTGTGAACACTTAAGGGGCAGTGGAGAGACCAAAAGGCAAGGCAGAGAATTGAAAATGGTATGAGCCTATAGCAAAGTGGAGGTATTTCCTGTAATTTGGATGGACTGGAATGTGGAGATAGGCATCCTTCAAATCCAGGGCTACCACGAATGCTTGAGGGGGTACGAGTGGTAAGAGAAGGGGTAAAGTAATCAGTTAATTTATTTATTTTTTACATTTGTTGACCGGGGACTGGATATATGTCCATTTTCAGCAGAGGACCGGGGAGAAAAGCTCCATACATCACACAACATAGCATGCAAATAACATTAGTAAACACAAGATTTAAAAAAGGTCGCATAGTTTTGAAGTAAAAAACTTTGAGAAAGAGGTTTCGGAAAGATAAAGTCTAGGATTGGACTTCAAAGGGCTGCCTTTCCTTGGTACGAGAAACATTCTGGAGTAAAAGCCTGTGTTTCTTTGTTGGGCGGGTACCTGTTCTAGGAATTGTTGAATGATAGTTGGGAATTGGTGGATTTGTTTTTTTGGTGGTGGGGGAATACCTTGGAAAGGTGGACGCATCCACCAAGTCATGAAATATCCTCTCTGAATGATGGAGACGACCCATTGTTCTGCTGTGATTATCCACCAGCGGGGGTAGGGAGAGGGTGAGACTAAGGGATAATGGTGTGGTTGGGTCCAAAGGAGGTGAGGCACAGTGGAGATGGTCTGGATTGGTAAGACTGACTCCAAAACGATGTAGAGGAGGAGCTGGTGGGAAACCTGGGATTAGAATTTATCCTGGGTTGTCTACGTCCCTTACATTGAGGAGCTGTGTGAAAGGACTGCCTTCTAACAAAGGAGGGCTTCTGTGGGTAGTTCCTATGGTATCTGGGAATAGGGGATACCAGATGTTGTTTGAGATTTTGTAGTTCCTTTCCCTTTTCTTGAAGGGATTTGAGGAGCTCAGCAGACGCCTGTGCAAACAGGGCCTTACTGTCCAAGGGTGCATCAAGTAACTTTGTCTGTACATCCCATGGGGAGAGGTTGAAGCCTTACCCAGGAGTATCCCCTTAGAACTGATCCTGACAGAGCTGATTTAGATAAAACTTCCACAGTATCATAACTGCACTTAATGGAGTGGCTAGTCACTTGGGATGTTGTGGAAAGCAGTGTGTTGACTTGGGCTTTTATGGAAAAATCCGGCATCTCGGACAGGAGGGTAGAGGCTTTAGACATGGTATCTAGGACATACCTAGCCATGTGTTTTTGGTAGTTGAGGGCCCTTATAGCCACAGTACAGGAGGTATACACTTTCTTCCATAGTCTGTCTATGAATTTGCTGACTTTATCCATTGGGTAAAAGGGAACTGTCTTGAAGTTTTGTCAGCAGAGACCGCTATAACAGCTGGGTCTGCTGGAGGGTTTCTAAAGAGGAACTGGGTGCCCTGAGGGAACCTTATAAAAATGGTCTGGGCATTTAGAGGCTGGTGGTAGTGAGTCAGAATACTGAGAAGCAGCCAAAAAAGCATCCTGGAAGGCAGGTAATACAGGGAGAACAACAAAAGGAGATGGTTGCTCCATTCATAAAAGGTCAAAGTACTTTTTCTAGAAGTCAGAAAGCTCTGATGCCTGCCACTTAAAATGTTCTCTCATGAGAGAGTGTGGCCTCAAAAATAAATTATTCTCCTGGGGACTCAGGAGAAAGGGAATCCAACTCTTCTGGGGTAATGAAATCCTCGGGGGTGTCCATTTGGGTTTCATAAGAAAAGGATTCCTCAGAAGAGGAGTAATCTTCCTCAGATACCTGTAAGGGTGGTTAAGGTGAGAGAGTAGGGGGAAGGTGTTGTATCTGCAAGGCCTGAAATGCCTTGGAGAGACCGTGAGAACACTTCCCAACAAGGAGCTGGTTGAGGATCAGGGGTGCTAAAGTTATTTGTTTAATCTTCAAAGGAGTAGCCGGTGCAGAACGCATCGAGGTGGATGTCTGTTTAGTAGGAAGAGAAAAACAGTGTAAGAAACTTCTCTGTGTGGAAGATTTTCACTCCATATATTTCTCGTTAATCACTGTATATTAATCAGATCAGACAATAACAGTAGAAGTAACGAACGTAAACTCGTCAAGTCAAAAAGTAATAGAAAATATATAATTCTACAGCATTACTAAGTATTCGAAAGTAATCCAAGCAAGACAGGCAGTCTGTTTCAAGTCGAAAATCCTTTAAGTACACAGACAAGCGATCCAAGTAAAACAAAAATAGAGTAATAATTTCCTCACAAGCTTTCTAAATATATATATACATTTTATCAGGCATGGGAGTGGTTTATTGTGCTGTAAAACAAAGTGTTATTGGTACACATGTTAAATTCACATCCCTTCCCCCATCAGTGTGACATTCGAGCTGGTCCTGCCCTACCTAGTAGCTGTCATAATAATATATAGCCCTAATGTACTTTAATGGTACATCTTATTTAACCAAATTATTAAGTAGATTATTAAGTCTGTGATTTTATACAAGGCAATATACTACACGGCTATCAACCTTGGTTCATTTTAATATAAAAAATTATATATAAATATATACATATACATTTTGCATGTAAAAATCAGTTTCTATTTTCATAACCTATTGTTAACAAAGATCGCTTTCGTCCTTCTAGACTTCTTCAGGTCTGTGTACAAGAACCCTAAAAACCTATATAATTGTATAATTAGTTAGTATTGTTATTACCATAATTTTGAATAAAGTGGAAAAAAGAGAACCAGAAAAAAAAAAAAAAAATGTATATATATATATATATATATATATATATATGATGATGGAAACAAAATATACACCTAAATTTCAAATGATTTAAAATGGTATTTAAAACCAATTTGTAGAAAAAAAATAAAATAAAATACAATTAGTGATGTAAATAATGTGGCAATTTTCTAAGTTCCAGTGCACTTTGAACAGTAGTAGTTTAGTCCAGGCTTTCTAAAACAGTTCAGCTTTAAATGCCACATGAGTTCATGTTTCTCCAGAATATTCGGGATGTCTCCTTCAAGATCACCCATGTCTATGCGGATCCAGGATATGGAACTTAAAATCTGTGTGTCTTTTATGAAGAGAAAGGTGTTTGGCTAGTTCATTATTTTTACATCCAGTGCGGAATTCTGACAGATGACATGAAATCCCTCGCTTGAGTTTATTTACAGTCTTGCCCACATAGAATGCATCACATTCATTGCACTGTGCCCTGTAAATTACTTTTTTAGTGTTACAGTCACCCCCTGCACTGGTTTTAATGATCTTTAAATAAGGGCAATACAAAACTATCACCTTGCTGTATAAATATACAAAATGTACAATTAGTTTCACATCTTTTAGTGCTTTTCTCACATAGTCTAGGTTTAAATTCAACAAAACTTCTAATATTCCTGGCCTTCCTATAAACAAATGATGGGGCTTCACCTAAGACATTAATCAGAAAAGGGTTTCCTGTGACAATGTCCCAGTTTTCTTCAATAATATTTTGGATACTGTGAAATCCAAAGTGTATGTCAGGATGCAGCTATTTTTGCATTTATTATTCTCTGTGGGATTACTAAGCATTTTTCTACTGGGGAGGTTGAGTGAAGGTGCTTCAGCCCTTTTCAGTTCTATAATGGGTTCCAGGATGTTTTTTAACATCTGATTTTCATAGCCTCTCACCAGAAAATCATTCTCTAAGTTGTTCAGGTTTCTCAAAAATGGTTCCATCTCTGCCACAGATGGAACCATTTTTGAGAAACCTGAACAACTTAGAGAATGATTTTTTCTAGAGAGAGGCTATGAAAGTCAGATGTTAAAAAACATCCTGGAACCCATTATAGAACTGAAAAGGGCTGAAGCACCTTCACTCAACCTCCCCAGTAGAAAAATGTTAAGTAATCCCACAGAGAATAACAAATGCAAAAATAGCTGCACCCTGACATACACTTTGGATTATCACAGTATCAAAAATATTATTTAAGAAAACTGGGACATTGTCACAGGAAACCCTTTTCTGATTAACTTCTTAGGTGAACCCCCATCATTTGTTTATAGGAAGGCCAGGAATATTAGAAGTTTTGTTGAATTTAACCTAGACCATGTGAGAAAAGCACTAAAAGATGTGAAACTAATTGTACATTTTGTATATTTATACAGCAAGGTGATAGTTTTTATTGCCCTTATTTAAAGATCATTAAAACCAGTGCAGGGGGTGACTGTAACACTAAAAAAGTAATTTACAGGGCACAGTGCAATGAATGTGATGCATTCTATGTGGGCAAGACTGTAAATAAACTCAAGCGAGGGATTTCATGTCATCTGTCAGAATTCTGCTCTGGATGTAAAAATAATGAACTAGCCAAACACCTTTCTCTTCATAAAAAACACACAGGTTTTAAGTTCCACATCCTGGATCGCATAGACATGGGTGATCTTGAAGGAGACATCCCGAATATTCTGGAGAAACATGACTCATGTGGCAATTAAAGATGAACTCTTTTAGAAAGCCTGGACTAAACTACTACTGTTCAATTAAAAGTGCACTGGAACTTAGAAAATTGCCACATTACTTACATCACTAATTGTATTTTATTTTTTTCTACAAATTGGTTTTAAATACCATTTTAAATCATTTGAAATTTAAGTGTATATTTTGTTTCCATCATCATACATATATATATTTTTTATTTTTTTTCTTGTTCTCTTTTTTCCACTTTATTCAAAATGATGGTGATAACAATACTAACTAATTATACAATTATATAGGTTTTTAGGGTTCTTATACATAGACCTGAAGAAGTCTAGAAGGACGAAAGCGATCTTTGTTAACAATAGGTTATGAAAATAGAAACTGATTTTTACATGCAAAATGTATATGTATATATTTATATATAATTTTTGATCGCAAAATGAACTAAGGTTGATATATTTCCAGCCATGTAGTATATTGACAGCTACTAGGTAGGGCAGGACCAGCTCGAATGTCACACTGATGGGGGAAGGGATGTGAATTTAACATTGTTTTACAGCACAATAAACCACTCCCATGCCTGATAAAAAGTATATATATATTTAGAAAGCTTGTGAGGAAATTATTACTCTATTTTTGTTTTACTTGGATCGCTTGTCTGTGTACTTAAAGGATTTTCGACTGGAAACAGACTGCCTGCCTTGCTTGGATTGCTTTCGAATACTTAGTAATGTTGTAGAATTATATATTTTTTATTACTTTTTGACTTGACGAGTTTACGTTCGCTACTTCTACCACTATTGTCTGATCTGATTAATATAAAGTGATTAACTAGAAATATATGGACTGAAAATCTTCCACACAGAGAAGTTTCTTACACTGTTTTGTTTTTAAACCCACTACACTTTAGTGGGTTGTTTTGAGACTTCGGGGATACCACAGAGATTACTTGTTTTTAGTAGGAAGAGAAAGAGCAGGGCCCTTCTGAGTGAGATGTGGTTCCCCTCCATCAGGCTCTGATGGCGGATTAGCCTCAGCAGATGTACACGCGGTTTCCAGCATCCCAGCTTCCATTAAGGTCCCCGGGCCTGCTTTGGAAACCACCCTCTGAGAGGATACTGTGCTTTCAAGTGCCTCAAGAACCTGCTCAGACGCCTGAGGTGCAGCCTGGGATTCTGGCCTAATTTTCTTGGCCTTCTTTCTCAGTGGCTCATCAGACGGGCCTACTTCCTCCTTCCATACAGAGCGCTAAGCAACATAGCCTTTGATTTTTTTTTAAGTACAAATTCAGTGCCGCCAGGCAGCTGCGAAGAGCTTGGGGACTAAAGATTTCCAAATGGGGCAGGATGTATGGTCCTGGGCCTCGCCTAAGCAAAATACGCACTTCTCGTGCATGTCCTTGTGAAGAATTTGTCTCTGACAAGCACACTTACCCTTTCTAGCTGACATGCAAGTCTAAACTGTAATCAAAAGCAAGGAAAAAACCCAACAGGGCACTTATCTGTATCAGTCGAAGAAGCTGTTATCTGCATAACCAATCTGAAGAAACGCTATCTACTTTTGGAACTGGCAAACAGTAGTCAGACGTTCACTACGGCAGAAAAATTATGATGGGTGTAGGTGCAGCCATCACTTTACACTCTATCTGTTTATGGCCCTAGTAAGGGAAGTCACACGTACTCTCCTGTAATAAAGATTTTGGTATAATGGCTGGACAGTGGCATTGCAGGCAGCAACCCTCCTTACTGTTATGAATACTGCAACATGAGCTAGCCTGGCAAATAGCCTCACGTTGACAGTAACAGTCTTCACAAACCAACACACAGCCCTACTTCAATCAGGTAGCCTATTTAATTGTTGTTGCCTGCAAGTATACAGTCACCAATAAAGCAGCATTCCTGTATATACTCTTGAGTACTCATCTTTACAGGAGACTTCCATATACTCCCAAAACGAGTATTATCTATGCATTCAAAATCAAATTTCTGAAGTTTTGGTACAGATGCGTACTAAAAATTAAGGCAGTGAAGTTACATTTACAAACGGACATGATTTACTAAGCATGAACAGTGCAACAAAGCATGGGAAGTTCATAGGAGATTACTAGGCTAACGGCTTAAAAGCCCTTACATACCTAGTCAATATTACTCAATTTTACCTGACATATGGTCCCTAGGACTAGAGGATGGCATAGGCTTGTGCCTAATGCCTTGAGTATTTTGCAGTTTGCCCCTGTCCATAAGGAACATAGGCGTCACCCCAGGAGTGAATCTGCCATTCCCCATACAAGGGCTCTACTTAATGTGGATAGGAAGTACGCTCCAGGGAAGGGGTAATCTTTAAGACAACCATTTCTCCAGCATGCTTTGAAGTGCAGACCAGGTTTACATCCCTAGACTGGGTGACCCTCATGCAGTCTGTCTTGCAGATGTGCAACAGGTCAATCATGATTAGATTCATAAGTGCCTTGTAGGTTAGGCATAGGTCACCTCTTAATAGTTGGTAGGAGACAGAGTAAACAGATAAGGCTTTTATGCACAGGACATGTTGTTTACACCCTGTATTTTCTTTGTAAAGAACCTCTGAGGTCGCTCCTGCTATTTTAAATGCCGAATGGCGCACTGTACTTTATTAATGGTTTATTGAGGGCTGAGAACAGTGGAACTACAACTTCCTTGGATCTGGATGCCATACCTTTACTTATAACCTGTGCCACATAAGACTTTTGCACCACTGTGGAGACATGGTGGTCAAAAGTTCAGGCTATCTATAGAGAGCTAAGAGATATTAAGAAATAACTTTTTTGGGTGGCGTAAGCCAGGGAACCTTGTTGGCTAGGCTTACGTAGGCCCTTGGGCAGATAGCCTAGTACCTATGAACCTATAAGTATATGTTTAAGAAGTGTATGTGTAAGAAGTGTACAAAGATGTGTCTGGAGTATTTCACCCTGGGCCTCCGCTGAAAATTGGCTTCTTTCCAAATTGGACTTTCCCAGTAAACAAATGTTAAATAAATAGCATGCAAAAAGTTATGTACATTAATAATACAAACATAATTGAGTGACACTGTCATGTTGGGGGTGGTGTGTGTAAACAGTGGGTGTCAGTAAAAATGACATTAATGCGAACCCATTCTAAGTTGAATGCTTTTTTTTTTTGAGATCAGTTATTACTAATAGCAGTATTTTCATAACTGCACTAACTTCATAAATGCTTTGTGACCTACAGATGAACAAACTGGGTCATGTTGTACAAAACATTTAAAAAAAAAAAAAAAAAAAAAAAAAAAAAAAAAAAATCACACAATGCTGCCACTGACATTTGCCATCAAATACGCATGGTTTGCAGATTAATATTGTATTGAAATACTGTGAATATATGCGCAAGTTGCATAGATTCTGCAATACCACACAAACAATATTATACACCCCCTTCATACACCACTGGAAAGCTCTCAAACATATCAACTCTACCAGTGATATCTTAGATTCATCTGGCATTCACAGTTAAGATAGATAATCCTTTGTTTCACCATTAGTACTTGTAATGTTTGGCAAATTACAAACTTCTTTCATAAATACAAAAATCAACATCTGCAGCCATACTTTTGACACCAACACTGGTGTGTAGCCCACTGTCTACAGAATAGCTTACACTTTTTTGTAAATACCATTTACAAGATATTGCAGATCTTTTGATGTGTGTGATTAGGAATTTTGGAAAAAAGCTCTCAGAAAGCAAGTGGTTTCTGGCTTACGGAAAAAAAAAAAAAAAAGAAACCAATAGGATTAATATGCTTCTTGATGCTTAGGACTGAATGAATTCAACAGTACAGACTATCCTGTTTTGCAGGGTTTCCTCTCTCTGTGTTCTCACCTCAAACTTCCAGCCACTGTCTTAAAATTTAAGAAAAAAAAAAAAGCTTTGACAGAAAGAACAGTTGTGTAAAATCTTACCATAACCATAGATGTCCTTTTCTTCCATGTTGCTGTATTCTTAGTGTAGGATTCTCCACCTCGGCTCCTATAAAAAAGCTTAAGCCTGGTTGCTGTAGGTGCATGGGATGTCACACACAGGGCCATAAACCAAGGACCTTAAATGTGATGTCTGCACACACAGACCTCAAACTTAATTGCCCAGCTAGACAGTCAACTAGTATGAGCCAAATGATGTCCACAAGAAGTGTGTGCTGGCTAGTCTGACCAGTGTAGGTGATGCTCTATGGTGCCCTCTAAACAGGCCAATAGGAATGAAGGGGGACAAGTGGTGGGGGATACTGCAACATGGAAAAAAGGACAACTATGGTTATGGCAAGATTTTACACAACTATTCTATGTCCTATTCCCACGTTGCAGTATTCTTAGTGTGGGAGAGTGCCACAGCTTAGGAAGAAGGAAGGGTGGAGGTAGAAGTAGCCGATTCCAGAAAGCCCTGCAGGACTGCCCTAGCAAATCCTGCTCTGGCTATAGAGATGTGGTCCAATTTGTAGTGTCTGTATAGAGGACCAGGTATGTACCAGAGGACCAGGTGTCCGCCTCCAGAATGGAGGCAGTGTCCAGGCCTTCGAGGAAGGCTTTGGAGGATGCTATGGCCCTGAGAGAGTGAGCTCTTAACCCCCTAAAGTAGGTCCTTTCCATGGTAGGAGTAGCAGAAGTAGATATTTTTCTGATCCAGCAGGAAATGGTTTGTTTGGAGACTGCCTTGCCCAGGGCTCTGGGGTGGAAATATACAAATAGTTGGTTGGATTTTATGACAGACTTAGTTTTGTCTAAATAAAACCTCAGTTGCCTGTGCACGTCCAGGGAATAGAGTATCCTCTCTGTCATTAGTGGGAGAAGGGAAGAAGGTAGGCAGGTGAATGGACTAGTTTAAAGACAGTTCGTTGACCACCTTAGGTAAGAAATAAGGGTTGGTGTGCAGGGTCACCCTGTCATTGTGGAAAATAGTGTAGGGTAGGCAAGCCATGAGAGCATATAACTCTGACACCGTTCTAGCAGAGGTAAGGGCCACCAGTAGAACAGTTTTCCATGTGCGCATCTGGAGTGTTGCAGAGCTGGCTGGCTCAAATGGAGCCAGTGTGAGTTTTTCTAGGACAAAATTTAAGTCCAAAGGTGGTGGGACAGGCTTTCTTGGTGGTCTAAAGTGCAACACCCCTTTCAGGAACAATTTAACATCTAGCCTGGATAGCAGAGGGGGTCTAGGGTAAGTAGGCATAGATTGCAGATAGGTGGACTTTCACCGAGGAGTATGAAAACCCAGCCCTGATAAGTTCACATACAAGTTAGGACTACAGGAACATCCACTAGAAAGGGATCCCTTTTGCTTTTTGAGATACCATTTGGAGAAGCTTTCCCATTTTGACATGTAGGATCTCCTTCTAGTAGGTTTCCTGGCCTCCCTCAGGACTGAAAGCACCTCCTCAGAGTAGTGGTGTCTGAAGGGAAATAAAAGTTTATCTCCCATAGTATTAGGCATAACATCTGTAGGTGAGGATGAATGAGTGTTCCATTCTGCTGTGTATATCCACCTTGTGGGGCAACCAGTGGTGATTGCCCTTAGCGATAGATAGTAGTAGAAGGAACCAATGCTGCCTTGGCCAGTAGGGAGTTACCCGCAAGATTTTTTGGTTTGCTTTTCCTAATCTTTGGAGGACTTTTGAAATGAGAGGGAAGGGAGGAAATGCATAGAGAAACTGTCCCTTCCATAAAATGCTGAAGGCGTCCACCCTCCAGGCTAGTGGGGAGTAAACCTTGGTGCATAATTTTTTCAATTGTCTGTTCTGGGGGCATGTAAACAAATATACTTGAGGCATGCCCCACTGGCGGACAATGTCTAGAAAAATCTTCCCCGTTCAACATCCACTTGTGATGTGTAGAAGATGGTATGCTGAGAACCTCTGCCTGTTGGTTGCCTTGGGATGGGATGTAGGTTGCCTGCAGGAATAAGTTGTTTTTGGAGGCTAGGACACAAATCTGTATTGCTATCCTGCATAGAAGATGGGACTTGGTCCCTCCTTGTTTGCTGAGGTACTACATGACTGTGGTATTGTCTGTGAAGATATGAAAGGGACTTGACTGCAGGATTGGAAAGAAAGGCTTTCAAGGCCAAAAGGACTACTGTCATCTCCCTCGCACTATGTTTTTTCCCGTAGGGTAGGATGCCAGTTCTACTGCACCTTGAGACCCTTCATGGTAGCCCCCCCAGCCCAGGTCTGATGAGTCTGTAGGCATGTACAGAGCTGGTGTGTGTGTGTGTGTGTGTGTGTGTGTGTGTGTGTGTGTGTGTGTGTGTGTGTGTGTGTGTGTGTGTGGTGGTGGGGGGGGGGGGGGGTGAAGTGGAAGGACTGGATTTATTTGAATTTTTTGTATCCACCACCAGAATTTTGCGTTTAGGAAGGGTATGAATGGGATCTGAAATTCTAGAGGGTGGTTGTGTTGGGACCACACATTCTTCAAATACCACTGGAGTTCTCATATGCATCCTGGCTAAAGGCTGCATAGGAATGGTGGCTGCCATAAGGCCCAGAACCCGTAGGAATAGTCTTTCTGAAAGCTGTTGTACCTGGATCAGGTCCTGGAAGTGGGCAGTAAGCAGGAGAACTTTGTCCTGTGGGAGGAATGCCTGCATCAGGTCTGTTCTGATCCTGCATCCCAGAAAGATTCTGTCTTGCTGTGGGGTTAGGGATGGCTTGGGGAGGTTGAGGATGAACCCCAAGCCTTGTAGCAGGGACATGGTGAACTGCAGATTTTTTTTAGGGCGTCCTCTTTCTGCAAGAATGAGGATGTAGTCTAGGTAGGGGTAAATTTAAACACCTTTGGTTCTGCAATAGGCTATGGCTGGGGCCAAGCATTCTGTGAATACCCTGGGTGCAGTAGATAAACCAAAGGTCAAGGATGCAAATTGAAAGTGAGAACAGGGCCCAGTACTTTCTATGAGAGGGTTTTATGGGGAAGTGGAGGTAGGCCTCCTCGAGATCTTGCATGGCCATGAATCCCTGGGCTGGCAATAGTGGAAGATGGGTCTGGAGGGATAACATTCTGAAAGATGCAACTCTTAAAAAGAGGTTTAGAAAGGACAGATCCAGAATTAGTCTCCAAAGGTCGTCCCTTTTGTGGTACTAGAAATAATCTTGAGTAAAAACCTTTTCCTTCTTGTTCTGGAAGGACTGGTTCTATAGTTCCATGGTTAAGAGCCTGTAGGATCTGGGGAATAAGGTGCTGTTGATTCTTGGGATAGAATGGAATGCCCCTTGCAGGGGGTCTTTCTTCCCAAGAGAGGAAATATTCCTTTTCTATTATTGCCAGAACCCACTGGTCTGTGGTGATTGGAAGGGGTAGGCAGTGGGAGAGGAGGGCTGACAGGGTGAGGTGGGCAAGGCAGTCATGTGTTGGAGCCATTTCGGTCATGAAAGGGCCGTGGTTTGGGTAGGCTGAAAGGAAGCTGGTCTGGAAGTGGTCAGTCTCCTTGCTCCTTTCCTATGTCTGGAAGAGAAAGGAGTAGCAGAGGAGGGGGTCCTCCTGACAAAGGTGATCTTGGCTGGGTAATTCCTGTAGTATTTACAAATGGGGGGACACCAGAAGGTGCTGAATATCTTGAAGCTCCTTGCTTTTCTCCTGAAGGTTTTTAAACAGTTCTGCAGTCTGTTTCCCAAGCAGGAGGCTGCAGTCAAGGGGAGCATCAAGAATTTTGGACTTGAAGTCCTCCAGCACGCGTTGAAGGGAAAGGCAAAAATATCTGCGTAGCACTAATATGGAAGCAGCAGACCTTCAGAAGTCTCTGCTGCATCATAACTGCATCTAATTGAATGTCTGGCCACTTGAGAAGCCAGGGACAGTTTTGATGCTGCCTCTGTCTTGTTAGGGGAGTCAGGAAAAGAGGACAGGAGAGTATAGGCTTGGGATACCAAGTCTAAGGCATATTTTATCATACATGTTTGGTAGTTGACAGCTTTGAAGGCTAGGGTGGAAGAGGTATAAACCTTCTTGCTTATCCTGTCCATATTCTTACTGTCTTTGTCAGTAGGTAAAAGGGACGAGGAGGGTATTAATCTTGACTATTTGTCAGGGGATACAGCAATCACTGCCAGGTCTGCCAAGTGGGGTTTCACCTATAAGTTCAGTCAGACACGTTGTAGAAATGATCAGATCTCTTAGGAGCAAATGGCTGTGAATCAGGATTTTCTGACACTGAAGAAAATGCATCAAGATAAGCTGGTACAACTGGTGGGATGGCAGATGGAAACAGAGATTCTACTTAGTAATTCAAAATATTTCGAGTTTGTCATTTGGGAAGTATCCCATCTGAAATATTCTTTCATTTTGGCAATGGTGTGCCCAAAGGTGATGTCCACTGGGGGAGTGTCCTCTTCTATGGATTCCTCATCAGGGGGAATAGTATTCCAATGGAGAGGCAATCTGTGATGAGTCAATGAGGAGGAGGAGTAAACCTCCTCCTCCTCTTTTCCTTGATAAGAAGTGGGAAGATGGACTGAAGTAGCTGAGGCAGGCCTAGGGCTGAGAATAGGATTGGTGGAGGGTGAAGAGGCCAAGGGCCTAAGGGCCATAAAAGCCTGCATCAAGGATTGAGTGAAGGATTGCCAGTCAGGTAAATCCCTCAGCAGAGGGAGACAGATGCTTGCTTTTCTGTTTCCTTTTCAAAGGAGTAGTCTTGGGAGAAGGCCTAGTTTCAGGGGCCTTTGTTGGAGCTGGGGCTTCGGGTTCTGGTATCCCAGTACAGCATCCACAGCAATGCCTGGTTCCCCTCGACACTGGCAGAAACCAACGTCTGAAGCAGCTTCCTCGGGGGAAGTCAAAGTAGATGGCTCTAATTGACGTCCCTCAACTCAAATCGGAAGCTGGCAGGGTGTCCGATGGCAGAGGGGCAGTGGTAGTAGGCCGTGGCAACTTGGCCATTTTGAGTGGAGGCTCCACCTGGGCAGCCAACTCTGGATCCATCCCAAGTGCCAATTTCTTTAGCCTCTGATTTAAGTAAAGATCAAAGGCGGCCAGACGGGTTCTGAGCATCTTCGGGATGAATGAGGTATGGTTGCGTTCTAGGCCTAGGCAAAAAAACAACGGCTGTGCAAGTCTTTATGTGGAATCTGATGCCCGCATCGGCATTTACCCTTCTTAGCAGAAATTGGCTAAGGGGGGGGGGGGGGAGCAAACCAAGCTCAAGCAATAGCAAAAAATGAAAAAATCCCCAACGGGGGATTTAGCTTTAGATGTCTACAGGAGTGATACGATCAATCTGATGTTCGACTGTGGCTGAAAAGTTCTGAGATCTGTACGTGCAGACATCACATTTGAGGTCCCTGGTTTACGGCCCTGTGTGTGACGTCCCGTGCACCTACAGCAACCAGGCTTAAGCTTTTATATAGGAGCAGACGTTCGGGTCGCCTGAAGCAGAGAATCCCACACTAAGAATACTGCAACATGGGAAAAGAAGGACATGCAGTGCTACAAACTCTGGATCCAGAAACAAGGTATAGCACTTATGCAACTGCACATTCTCCCTTGAATTGTCTTTAGAAAAACCTCCTGTCACACATACCTATGCTATTGCAAAAGAAGCTGGTTAAGCCTCTCTATGCAGTGCTACTTAAATAGGATTGATCCGTTATTAAGTCAAAACAAACCAAATACTTTTAAGAGCTAAATGCATGTACAACAGCCCTGGCACATCACCCTACCACACCTCAGACCCAAGGGCAAGTGGCCCATGTCACTAATGCATGCAGTCAATAAACACACTATCCTGAAGAAATCCAACACTGCTTGCGACCTTGGTGAGGCTCTCAGTCCTCAGTGCAGATGTCCAACTTATTACAGTGCTCAGCATAATTACCATGAGATCTTTCCACTCCATTCAACATTACTTAAAAGTTATGAGTGTTTTTTTTTTTTTGCCGTACAACACAAATACGCGCACTCTCTCTCCTCTTTCTTTTGGTGCACTAACAAGGTTTTGATTATCTGTACCTCGACGTTGGGAGCTTTTACTACATGACCAGATGTTATCTGTTTGGGATGCTTGTCATACACTCCCCCTCACCATAAGCCTATCCACTTTACCAGAGGTCCCAAGGCATTACACTTGGACAGACAGCAGAAAACCTTCCTGTGGCAGAAAGTATGGTAAGTAAATCAATCCCAAACAAATAAAACCTATATAGAATTCACTTTGCACCCCCCCCCCCCCCAAACACCTAAGGCATGGTTGTAAGCTAGATTCAGTACTGTGTTTCAAAGCTTGAGTTATTAACACCTGTTTAGCCACCTCATCCACTTTATCCACATTTTAAATAAGATCATTGACTCAAAATAGCCATTAGTAAGTGTCTAATGTGGCCTTAAAGGAGAACCGGACCCATAGACTCAAAACTCATGTTTATTTTATCACGGTTTGGTATTTCCTACATTTTTTTATATGCAATTCCTGAGTCGGACCACATGGGGTCGAGCATCTTGAAGTGATCCTGATTGTTCAGTCTGCCTCTACGTGTCCCACAATGCAGTGCTTGTCTATAAAAAATTACATCATGCAGGCATTTCTTCCTAAAACTCCTGTCACTGCATTGATTTTTCATGCGTACACTGCTGTCTGTTTTAATTAACATTTTATGCCGTTCAATGACTACTTAAAACACAAACAGTTCAAATGTCACAGAACAAACTTTCAAAGTGCTTTTTACTGCTGCTTCTTTTTAGAATGGCTAAATTGCAGTCTTTTATGAAGCTTGAATTGTACTACTTTGAATAGTCTCCCATCCCCCTTCACACCTAACTTCCCTAGTTGTCAAAAGTGCTAAGGGTAATTTGAGCTGTTACCTGCTGTGATTGACAGCTCACAGCAGGAGCTTGACTCACATACTGTTTTCCTTGTTCTAGCCTTTAACTACTGTATGGGTAGGGGAAGGACCAGGTAGCTGGAACATCACAGCATGGGTGAGTTTTTAGGACAGTCGTGGTAATGTCAGTTAAGGGAGGGAATTGGCCAGAAAAATACCTGTATTCATTGGCCTTGATGACATCAATGAATTGGAGACGGCAGCAAGCTTTTCCAAGGTGGGACAGAATAGTTGTGTAAAATCTTACCATAAGCATAGATGCCCTTCTCTTCCATGTTGCAGTATTCTTTGTGTAGGATTCTCTGCCTCAGGCATTGGGGCTCCTATACAAAAACTTATGCCTGTTGCTGTGGATGAGTGGGACGTCAAATGCAGGGCCATAAACCTGCACGCACAGACCTCAGAACTACCTGCACACTCGGACAGTGTACTAGTCAGAGCCAAATGATGTCCTCCAGAAGTACAAAGTGCCATTGGGTGCCCAAGTGTGAACACAGTCTAGGTGGTGCCCCCGATGCTCCACAGACAGGTGAAAAGGTATGCAGGGGAATAGGTGGGATGGAAAGAATACTGTAACATGGAAGAGAAGGGCATCTATGGTTATGGTAAGACTTTACACAACTATTCTATGTCCTTCTATTCTCATGTTACAGTATTCTTAGTGTGGGAGAGTATCACAGCTTAGAAAGGAGGAAGGGTGGAAGTAGATGTAGCGGATTCCAGAAGTGCCTGCAGGATTGCCCTAGTGAAACCTGGCTATATGGTCCAATATGTAGTGTCTGGAAAGGTGTGTATAGTGGACCAGGTGGCTGCCTCTAAGATGCAGGCTGTGTCCAGTCCTTTGAAGACACCTTTGGAGGATGCTACGACCCTAGTGAAGTGTGCTCTTGCCCCCTGAAGCAAATCCTTGACGTGGTAGGAGTAGCAGATAGTTTTTGTTGGAGACTACCTTGCCCAGGGCCCTGGGATGAAAGGATACAAAGAGTTGATTAGATTTCCTTATAGACTTAGTTTTGTCCAAATAAAATATTAGCCGTTTGTGTACATCCAGTGAATGGAGTATTCTCTGACACTGGTGGGAGAGGGAAAGTAAGTAGGCAAGGTGGATGGACTGATTTAATGATAGCTCGTTGACCCTTTTGGGCATGAAAGGAGGGTTGGGGCGCAGGGTAATCCTCTTTTTGTGGAAGATGGTGTAGGGAGGACAGCAAACAACCATACGCTCCGCAAGGATGGCATGCAGGGTCAAGCCAACAATGTAAACCACCAACGACCAGCAAAAAACGATAGTGAACACGCAGTAATGAAGCAATAATGATTATTTATAATTCCTTCAAATCCAGACCGGTTTCGGCTATTCAGCCTTTATCAATGAATACAATAAAGTTTTTTTGAATGAAATAAAGCAGCCTGCATTTATACTAGTCTCTGATTACCTGGAAGCAATATTACAGCACCACCCAGTGGCTGGAGTAACAAAGTGCATGTTCCATTCTTGATTAAAACATATGACCAGTGACACAAAAATGCCAGAGGTATAGATATTAAGTCATATTTTTAAAGATAAAAATCAAAGCTCTGGAAGCAAGCCATTATATGACATACATATTACAAGGTAATAGACCAGTACCATAGTCACTATTTGTGAATGCATATCTTAGTGTAAAAAAGCAGAAAATATATACCACTAGTATATATATATTTTGAACGGTGATAACAAGTTCAAAAGAACTGAATAATAATGAACCAAGTACTGATCATATAATATATTACAAAATAAGGCAAAAATAGTATAGTGGCCTCATTCTCAGCTATATTATAGATTATAATAAATTGAAATAATATGCTTGTAGATAATACAAGTTCAAGATTGTAATTGTACAATACTCAATGTTTAACGCCAACATACCAGATACGAATACCAAACCATACATATACATATTCGTATCCTGAACAATTTTTTATCATGCTTTGTAGAGTATAATATGAGCGTTGGTAGGCCTAACCACCATTGAATGCTTCGTACTAGTTCTTGATCTATATGAATGTTTGTTGTTGTAACCATGATTATGAAATCCTCCGGTGTTCAGTGAAACTCACAGATGGTCATTCAGACCTGGGGGGAATAAACATCCAAGGTTGGTTATCCAATATTGTTCCTTGTGGTTTAAAATGGTGTGCCAACCCTGTTGGTTGTTCCTATCTCCCTGAATTTTGTCAATGATCATGAACATAAACTGGGCATTGGGATGTTGTATCGTGTGTGTCTGTATAAAGCATTTGTTTCTTTTTTGTTCCTCATGTCACTACGATGTTCTGTCATCCTTATTCTCAGAGACCTAGACGTTTGACCAACATAAAAAGCTTTACATTGGCAGGTAGCTAAGTAAATAACCCATGTACTGCTGCAATTACCAAACACCCTGGTTTTAAATACCCGATTGGTGTTGGCACTGGTGAATTCTTTTAGTGTACTAACTTGTAAACAGGAGCAGCAGTGACCACATGGAAAAGTACCAATTAGTTTATCACCACTGATGGTGGTCTGATGATATATCGCACCTCCCCCTTCTCTGTTTTTGTAATGTGAAAATAGCCCTCCCAAATTCTTGCCTCTTCTGTATGACATTTGACATTGAGGGCCTAGTATTGACCTTAAAGTGTCATTAGCCAAAAGAATTTTCCAGTTGCAATTAAGTACATCTCTGACAATAGGTTGGTTCCTGCCATATGTGGTGACAAATCTCAAGATAGAATCCTGATGAGCATGCTCTGATTTTTTGTATTGTAACAATGTTCTCCTGTCTATGGTTTTGCTCCATGAACTAGCTTGATCTATATCTAGGTCTCTATATCCTCTGTCCTGAAATCTATGGTATAAATCAAGTCTGGCATGTTCAAATTCATCATGAGATGAACAAATGCGTCTGATACGCATAAATTGAGACTTAGGGATGTTGCGGATGGTGTGGTTCGGGTGCATACTGGAGGCGTGTAACAAGGTATTGTATTGAGGGTATTTTCTAAATGTTTTGGTACTTAGAGTATCATCTGCGTTATGGTAAACAGTAACATCCAAAAAATCTATGGTACTCCTGTTACATGCAACTGTAAACTCAATACCCCAAATGTTACCATTCAGGTACTCCATAAATTCCTTTAGATATGCTTCATCCGTCTTCCACACCATCCAGCAATCATCCAAATATCGCCAGATATCGATTTCCACCATGTAAATATTGTGTGATTTGTCATATATCATACATTCTTCAAAATAGGCCATGAATAAGTCAGCATAAATGGGTGCAAAGGAAGCTCCCATTGCTGTCCCTTGTAGCTGCCAAAAGCATTCTCCATGGAAATAAAAGACATTTTTGTTTAATACATGTTCCGCCATGCAGACAAGTAAGGTGTTAAAGCCTGGAGGATATAAGTTTGTTCTCTCAAGCCAGTATTGCAGGGATTGTAATCCCGCCCAGTGTGGAATACTTGTGTATAAAGATTTAACATCCAAAGTGCACATTAACCAGTCTGGTTCTAGCTGTGTATCCTCCAAAATTTGTAAAAAGTGCGTGGTGTCCTGTAGTCGGGCCCTAACTGATGTTAAAAGGGGTTTGAGATACTGTGTTAGAAATGCTGACAGTGGTTCCGTCAAGGACCCTATCCCTGATACAATGGGTCTACCTGGGGGTTTTGAAATGGACTTATGTATTTTTGGGAGAAGATACAAGATTTGTTTCTGTGGGTCTTTGACAGTAAGATGTTTAACAGTATTTTTTGTTATGATACCCTCATCCTCAGCTAGTTTCACCCTTAGCTAGTACCTCAGGGGATGACTCATCTTGCACAGACAATGACTGTAATAACTATCGAGAATCACCCAGAAGCAAAAAAACTAATGTTCACTACCCTTTAGACATACAAACAAGCAACGAGGGGGTCGCAAGCACAAATATAGGAATAAGATCCAATTCCATGGAAGGGCTGTTACAAACAATGTTGAGTTGACGGAATTTGAGTTTCATAATGTTTTGAACCTTTCTAATGTTCAACTGACAGATGTACAAACTAAACTACTTAATAAAGGACTTGGTTTTATTCCTAGTTTTTTTTATTAATGAACATAGCATTGTTAAGGATGTTTTGTCTTTCTGTCGTAACCTGAATTTGAAATTATTCTTTTCAGACAACACCTCTCAAAGATCACTTGATTTCAAATTTTTGAAATCAGACTTTCAACCGCCCATGAACAAACATGTCTCTATTTTCCAACAATCTGTTCTCAGGGATTTACATTTTCATCATAATGAATCATACTTTCTGGGCCAGAATATGTCACCCATGGAAAAGGCAGCCTTGGAGGAATTAAAGCATAATCGCGACATTGCCATTCTACCTGCAGACAAGGGTGGTGCCGTGGTGGTTATGAACATTGGGGAATACCTTGAGGGGGAAAAGACAGTAGCTGATACTAGATGTTATATGCAAATGTACATTGACCCGACTGGGGTTTTTAAAAAAGAAATAGATTATTTTCTGAAACTAGCTGAGGATGAGGGTATCATAACAAAAAATACGGTTAAACATCTTACTGTCAAAACCCACAGAAACAAATCTTGTATCTTCTCCCAAAAATACATAAGTCCATTTCAAAACCCCCAGGTAGACCTATTGTATCAGGGATAGGGTCCTTGATGGAACCACTATCAGCATTTCTAACACAGTATCTCAAACCCCTTTTAACATCAGTTAGGGCCCGACTACAGGACACCACGCACTTTTTACAAATTTTGGAGGATACACAGCTAGAACCAGACTGGTTAATGTGCACGTTGGATGTTAAATCTTTATACACATGTATTCCACATTGGGCGGGATTATAATCCCTGCAATACTGGCTTGAGAGAACAAACTTATATCCTCCGGGCTTTAACACCTTACTTGTCTGCATGGTGGAACATGTATTAAACAAAAATGTCTTTTATTTCCATGGAGAATGCTTTTGGCAGTTACAAGGGACAGCAATGGGAGCTTCCTTTGCACCCATTTATGCTGACTTATTCATGGCCTATTTTGAAGAATGTATGATATATGACAAATCACACAATATTTACATGGTGGAAATCGATATCTGGCGACGATATTTGGATGATTGCTGGATGGTGTGGAAGACGGATGAAGCATATCTAAAGGAATTTATGGAGTACCTGAATGGTAACATTTGGGGTATTGAGTTTACGGTTACATGCAACAGGAGTACCATAGATTTTTTGGATGTTACTGTTTACCGTAACGCAGATGATACTCTTACCAAAACATTTAGAAAATACCTTCGATACAATACCTTGTTACACGCCTCCAGTATGCACCCGAACCACACCATCCGCAACATCCCTAAGTCTCAATTTATGCGTATCAGACGCTTTTGTTCATCTCATGATGAATTTGAACATGCCAGACTTGATTTATACCATAGATTTCAGGACAGAGGATATAGAGACATAGATATATATCAAGCTAGTTCATGGAGCAAAACCATAGACAGGAGAACATTGTTACAATACAAAAAAATCAGAGCATGCTCATCAGGATTCTATCTTGAGATTTGTCACCACATATGGCAGGAACCAACCTACTGTCAGAGATATACTTAATTGCAACTGGAAAATTATTTTGGCTAATGACACTTTAAGGTCAATACTAGGCCCTCAATGTCAAATGTCATACAGAAGAGGCAAGAATTTGGGAGGGCTATTTTCACATTACAAAAACAGAGAAGGGGGAGGTGCGATATATCATCAGACCACCATCAGTGGTGATAAACTAATTGGTACTTTTCCATGTGGTCACTGCTGCTCCTGTTTACAAGTTAGTACACTAAAAGAATTCACCAGTGCCAACACCAATCGGGTATTTAAAACCAGGGTGTTTGGTAATTGCAGCAGTACATGGGTTATTTACTTAGCTACCTGCCAATGTAAAGCTTTTTATGTTGGTCAAACCTCTAGGTCTCTGAGAATAAGGATGACAGAACATCGTAGTGACATGAGGAACAAAAAGAAACAAATGCTTTATACAGACACACGATACAACATCCCAATGCCCAGTTTATGTTCATGATCATTGACAAAATTCAGGGAGATAGGAACAACCAACAGGGTTGGCACACCATTTTAAACCACAAGGAACAATATTGGATAACCAACCTTGGATGTTTATTCCCCCCAGGTCTGAATGACCATCTGTGAGTTTCACTGAACACCGGAGGATTTCATAATCATGGTTACAACAAACATTCATATAGATCAAGAATTAGTACAAACCATTCAATGGTGGTTAGGCCTACCAACGCTCATATCATACTCTACAAAGCATGATAAAAAATTGTTCAGGATACGAATATGTATATGTATGGTTTGGTATTCGTATCTGGTATGTTGGCGTTAAACATTGAGTATTGTACAATTACAATGTTGAACTTGTATTATCTACAAGCATATTATTTCAATTTATTATAATCTATAATATAGCTGAGAATGAGGCCACTATACTCTTTTTGCCTTATTTTGTAATATATTATATGATCAGTACTTGGTTCATTATTATTCAGTTCTTTTGAACTTGTGGTTATCACCCTTCAAAATATATATATACTAGTTGTATCTATTTTCTGCTTTTTTACACTATGATATGCATTCACAAATAGTGACTATGGTATTGGTCTATTACCTTGTAATATGCATGTCATATAATGGCTTACTTCCAGAGCTTTGATTTTTATCTTTAAAAATATGACTTAATATCTATACCTCTGGCATTTTTGTGTCACTGGTCATATGTTTTAATCAAGAATGGAACATGCACTTTGTTACTCCAGCCACTGGGTGGTGCTGTAATATTGCTTCCAGGTAATCAGAGACTAGTATAAATGCAGGCTGCTTTATTTCATTCAAAAAAACTTTATTGTATTCATTGATAAAGGCTGAATAGCCGAAACCGGTCTGGATTTGAAGGAATTATAAATAAATAATCATTATTTCTTCATTACTGCGTGTTCACTATCGTTTTTTGCTGGTCGTTGGTGGTTTACATTGTAGGGAGGACAGGCCATGAGCGTCTGTAACTCTGATATCCTTCTAGCTGATGTGACAGCCACCAACAGGATTGTTTTCCATGTGCACATTTGATGTGTTGAAAAACTGGCTGGTATGATTGGGGCCAGTGTGAATTTTTCTAGGATAAAGTTTAGGTCCCAAGATGGTGGAATGGACTTCCTTGGTGGCCTGATGTGCCAGACCCCTTTCAAGAACAATTTAACAATCAACCTAGAGAATAAAGGAGGGTCCAGGGGTAAGCAGATAGAGACTGAAGATAGGTGGACTTTCACTGAAGGGTATGAAAGGTCTGCCTTGATAAGTTCTCACACACAAGCTAGGACTAGGGGGACATCCACTAGAAAGGAATCCCTGTGTCTTTGGAGACACCATTTGGAGAATCTTTCCCATTTTAAAATGTAGGATGTCCTTGTGTTAGGTTTCCTGGCCTCCCTCAGGACAGAAAGCACATACTCAGTAGTAGTCTGAAGGATATTAAAAGTTAATCACCCAGAGTGTTAGACATTCCAGGTGAGGGGGGATGAGTGTTCCCCTTCTGCTGTGTGAGTAGGTCCACCTTGTGGGGCAACTTGTGGTGATTGCCCTTGGCGATGGATAGCAGAAGGGGGAACCACAATGCTGCCTTGGTCAATAGGGAGTTACCAGCAAGATTTTTGGCATGTCCCTCCTGATCTTTAGAAGGACCTTTTGAATGAAAGGGAAGGCAGGAAAGGCATACAGAAACAGTCCCTTCCATGACGGTTCTTGCTACAAAAATATTTTCAGTTGAATGTTCTGGGGGGGGGGGGGGCTGGGGGCAAACAAATCTAATTGAGGTATGCCCCACTGGTGGACAATGTCTAGAAAAACTTCTCTGTTCAACATCCACTCATGATGTAGAGAGGATGATCTGCTGACAGTATCCGCCTGGTGGTTGTGCAGTGATGGCATGTAGGCTGCCTGCACTGAGATAACTTGTTTTTGGAGACTAGGTCCCAAATCTGGATTGCTAGCCTGCAGAGAACATAAGACTTGCCCCCCCCCCATTTGTTGATGTACCACATGGCTGTGGTGCTGTCTGGGAAGATTTGAAGGGGACCTGGCTGGAGAATGGGAAGAAAGGTTTTCAGTGTCAAAAGAACTGCAGTCATTTCGCACACTGATGTGTTTTTTCTGGAGGGGTGAATGCCAGCGTTGTTGCACCTTAAGGCCTTTCATGGTAGCCCCCCCAGCCCAGGTCTGATGCATGTGTGTGCAAGTACTGAGCTGGTGTGGGAAGGTGAAGGGGAAATCCTCGGCTCCATTGAACTTATTGGGACCACCATCTTAACTCTGCCTTTAGGCAGGGCAGGAAGGGAAGTTGGAATTCTAGAGGGTGGTTGCACTATGACCACACATTCTTTAGATACCACTGTAGTTTTCTTATGTGCATCCTGGCTAATGGTAGCATAGTAACGATGGGTACCATAAGGCCCACAAGTCGTAGGAATTGTTTTGCTGACTGCTGGTGGACCTGGAGCAGATCCTGGAAATGACCTGTTAGGGACCTTCATCAGGTCTGCTGGATTCTGCAGCCCAGAAAAATTTTGCCTGGCTGTGGTGTTGGGTATGATTTGGGAAGATTGAGGGTGAACCCGACACCATATAGCAGAGACATGGCAAACTGCAGATGGTTTCATGTGATGAGCTCTTTTTCTGCAAGAATGAGGATATCATCTAGGTAAGGGTAGATTTGAATGCCCTTGGCTCTGCAATAGGCTATGGCCAGAGCAAGGCATTTGGTTAAGACCCTGCGTGCAGTGGATACACCAAAGGGCAAGGTAGTAAAAGTGAGAACAGGACCCAGTGAAATGCAAGTACTTTGTGAGAGGGTTTTATAGGGATGTGGAGGTAGGCCTCCTCCAGGTCTAGAGTGACCATGAATGCCTGTGCTGGCAATAGTGGAAGGAGGGTTTGGAGGGATAGCATTCAGAAGGACGGGGTCCTTTAGGAAGAGATTTAGAAAAGAGAAATCCAGGACTGGCCTCCATGGCCCGTCCTTTTTGGTACTAGAAATAGCCTTGAGTAAGCCCTGGGGGGGCAGGTTCCATGGGTCAAGTAAATCTTGTACAATGTCCGACATAAGGTGTAGTTGTTTTTTGGGTGGGAATGGTATCCCCCAAGAGGGGGGCCTTTTTTTCCAAGAAAGGAAGTATCCCTGTTCTACTATTGCCAGGACCCAGTGATCTAAAGCAATTGTTCTCCAGAGGGGCAGGCAGCGGGGGACAGAGGCTGACAGGGGGAGACGGGCAAGGCAGTCACCCATTGTTGGTGCCATTTCAGTCATTTAAGAGCTGTCTGGGGGTATGCAGAGAAGAGGCTGGTCTGGTAGAGGCTTGCCTCCTGGTTCCCCTCCTATGCCTGGAAGAAATGGTAGCAGTGGAGGGAGTTCTTCTGACGTAAGTAGTCTTAGCTGGATAGTTTCTGTACTATTTAGGTTTAGGGGATACTAGAAGGTGCTTAATGTCTTGACGCTCCTTGCTTTTATCTTGAAGATTCTTAAACAGTTCAGCAGAATGAGTCCAAAACAGGAGGTTCTGGTCTAGTGGAGCATCAAGAATTTTGGATTTGAAATCCCCAGGCAGGGGGTAGAAGCAGACGCCATGAATATCTGCAGAGCACAAAGGCAGATGCAGCAGATCTAGCAGAAGCCTCTGCTGCATCATAACTGCATCTAATAGAGTGTCTAGCCAGGGACAGTTTTGATGCTACCTCAATCTTAAGAGAGTTAGACAGGGAGGATAGGAGTGCAGATGCTTGGCATACCAAGTCCAAGGCATACTTAATCATATGGGTTTGGTAATTAATATCTCTGAAAGCTAAGGTGGAAGAGGTGTAAACTTTCTTTCCTAGCCTGTCCATGCTTTTGCTGTCTGTGGGCAGAAGGGATGAGGATGGGATCAGTCTTGACTGCTTGTCTGGGGCTACAGCAATCCCTGCAGGGTCTGCCAAGGGATGCTTCACAAGAAATCTATGGTCATCAGGCACCTTGTAGAAATGATCAGGTCTCTTAGGAGCAGGTAGCTGAGAATCAAGATTTTTAGATGCTGAAGTAAATGCATCCAGGTATGAAAGTATAACTGGGGGAACGGCAGATGGTGAAGGAGATTCAATTTGCAATAGCTTAAAATATCTGAGTTTCAGTCATTTGGGAATTACCCCATTTGAAATATTCTTTCATTTTAGTTACGGTCTCCCCAAAAGTGATGTCCTCAGGTGGAGAGTCCCCTTCTATGGATTCCTCATCAGGGGAACATTATTCTAGAGGAGAGGCACCATTATTCTAGAGGAGAGGCACCATTATTCTAGAGGAGAGGCACCATTATTCTAGAGGAGAGGCTGTGCTGAGTAGGTAACAGACTCATCAGATGATGAATAGAGAATTTCTTCCTCTTCTTCATGGGAAATGGGAGGGAGTACAGAAGTAGCTGAGGCAAACCTTGGGCTTAGCACTGGGATAGGGGAGGGCGAGGGCCTAAAGAGCCACAAAGGCCTGCATCAGGGACTGAGTAAAAGATTGCCAGTCAGGTAGGCCCTCAGCAGAGGGAGATAAATGTTTACTTTTTTGTTCTCTTTTTAGAAGTGCCAATTTTGGGGGAGGGAGAAGGCTTAGTTTCAGGGGCATGAGCTAAAGCACAGGCTAGATGGGCATCTGGTGGATACTGGTTACCCTTAAACTTTGGTGGAAACCAACAAGAGTCCTCTCCGGGACATGCCGGCTGGTACTTCAGAAATGGCTACCGCAAGGGAAACCAACGATGTAGACTGCTCTAACAAACGTCCCTCAACCCTTATATATCGGTGACTGGTAAGGTGTCAGATGAAGGAGAGACAGAGGAAGCAGGCCGTGAAATCTTGGCCTTTTTCCGAGGTGGTTCCACCTGGGTGGCCACCTCTGGATCTATCTTAAGAGCTATTTTTTTTAGTCTCTGGTTTTCCAAGTAATGACTAAGGGCAGCCAAATGGTGTCTAAGCATTTTAGGAATGAAGGAATGGCAAATGGTACAGGCGGTACGGTCGTGTTCTCAGCCTAGACAAAAAAATGCAATGATCATGGGCGCCTTTATGTGGAAGTTGACGCCCACATTGGCATTTACCCTTCTTGTTAGGCACTGGTTAAACAGGAACAAGCAAACCAAGCTCAAATAATAGTTATTGAAAGAATTCCCCAATGGGGTACTTAGCTTTAGAAATCTTGATAAGTAGAGAAGCGGTGGGATCGATCTGATGTTTGACTGTAGCAGAAAAGTTCTGAGGTCTGTGTGTGCAGACGTCACATTTAAGGCTAGGTTTATGGCCCTGCATGTGACGTCCCACGCACCCACAGCAACCAAGGTTTAAAGTTTTGTATAAGAGCCAACATTTGGGTCACCCAAGGTGGAGAATCCCACAATAAGAATGCTGCAACATGGGAACAGAAGGATATACAAGTGAAACCACCACAGTTTGGTAAAGTACTGTTCTAGTGGAGAGAAACAGTAGATTTAAACTATTTTAAATGCTGTATTATTTATTCATAGCAGAGACTGTAAATAGGGAGAAAAAAGCAGGAACGTTGAGCATTTAATAATAGAATCCCATTGTCCTTTAAGGCAACCATAAGTAGGGTCTGTAGCTTGGTCCTGGGCCCTCTTAAGGTATCTTACTTGACTTTTAAAAAAAGCACAATGGAAAGTACAGTTATGTCCCACTTATAATTGTAGATGTTGGAGTAGAACAATGTTGCAGAACTAATCCTTAGGTCTTCCTGCCGTGCAGAAGCCTTCAACCAGCCTGATTTTAGAGCAGTCTAGAAGTCTGGAGGGCATCCAGGGTCTTTGAGGTGGATCTTCCTTGGATGAGACAGTTTATGTGAGATTGATGTGTACTCCAAGAGTTCTGCAGTGTGCTACCAAGGGGGCAAACATTCTGTAAAGACTCATTCAGCAGATGAGAGACCAAAAGGTAAACCAGAAAAGTGGAAGTGGGATCCTGAGGCTACGAATTGTAGACATTGTCTGTGACGGAGTACTATAGGAACATGAAAGTAAGCATCTTTCAGACCGATTGTGACCATGAAGGTGAACTGGAAATTCATGGGTAGCAGCTTTTGCAGTGTAAGCATCTTCAAATGCAGTATGTAGAGCAATATTTTTAGCTCTGAAAGATCCAGGACAGGTCTCTAGGTTTTTTTCCTTGGGACAAGAAGACCTTGAATAAAATCTTTTTCTGTCTTGACTCACAGATACTGACTGAATGGACCCTTGATGAAGCAGAGTTTTCTTGCTCCTTTGGTGGTCTTGGTATGCCCACGGGGGAGGGGGTGGAATTTTCCTGAACTGGTAGTAGTATCCAGTTTCTATAATGCTGAGGACCCAATGATCCCTTGTAATGGTCTTCCACTTGCTAAAGAGGGATTGTCCTCCTACCAGATGCCCGGGAGTGAGTGTAACACATAGTCACAGTTCTCTGTGATGGGTGTGCTCTTTGGTGCCACCTGATCTCTGTGGCTGCTCTGTTTGCCATTGCCTGGATTGCCCTAGTCGTGCTCCACAGGGAGGCCCCCCCTGTCTTGTCTGGGTGGAAAGGGGCAATGTTTAGATGGGTAGTTTTTACAGTACCTCAGGGGTGGAGACAAGTAAAAATTATTTCACAGTTTTAACTCGTTTGCTATTTTGTCTAGTTTCTTGAAGACCTTTTCAGCTGGTGGTCCAAACAGGAAGTTTTCATCTGGGAGGCACCCAATAACTCAGCTTTCACCTAGTCTGACAGGGGCAGAGTTCTGGGCAAATCATGTCTGTGGATGACTGAACCTATCACAGCTGCTCTGCAAGAAGCATTTGAGGCATCAGAGTCACATTTCAGAGTGTCTGGCTACCTGTAAAACTTCTCTATCCACATCCATGTCCTTGTACAAGATTCTGTGTACAATATAATCAAGTTTTATCATTTTATCTTGGACAGATTTGCAGCTATTTAATCATATAGAACTGGCAATTTAAAGCTCTCTTGCCTAGGGTTGCTGAGGTATACATTTTCTTGCCAAATCTACCCAGTAGTCTGCTCTGTCATTAGGTAGGGGAAGTCTAGATGTCCCTTCAGGAACTCCTTCCTTTAGTTGAGAGGGATCAGCTTCTGAATTCTTGTAAAGATAATGAGCCAAGAACTCTAAAACCTCTCTGGCTTCTTAGGAGCAGGTGGAAAAGAAACAGAGTGTAGAGCTATGTCCTCAAAAACAACCGTACAATGCGTATGGGAGGAATAGCCAGCACTCTTGGAGAAGGTAGGCTTAAAAGTTCCCTGTAATGTGTCCATGCCTGGGAGAACTGTTTCTTTCACAGTTAAAAGCTTCCTTCGTTTTGTGTAATGCATCTCTAAAGGCAAGGTCTTCGGGTGGAGAAGATAGAGAGTATCAGAGTCTGAGTGAGTAGGTATGGGGTTGTAAATGACCCAAATAACAGCTTCTCCTCATTCTCAGAAGATGAAGCATCCTCTTCTTGGAAGGCTACTTTCCTAGTTCTAAGCCTTGCAAGAAGGCTGTGAAGGTCTTCCAGATTTAATGAAGGCTACGAATTACTGTGTTATCTTGAGAAGATCCTGGGCTTCAGACTGAGATACAGAAGTAGAGGGTGGTGGTGAAGACAAGATAGGGACGCATTTCAGTGTAGCAGTTCATTTAACAGGCGTGGCCAAGGGATACGTTTGCCCGATCACACCCTCGATAGGAACCTCTAACAAGGGGAGAGAACCAAGGTCTCCTTCCGAAACAACCACTCTGATGATCAGAGGTTGATGTCTACATAGTGGCCCCAGCCCAGACTGATGCGTCAGCAGTGGTTGCAGTCGTGGGTAGGCCAGAAACTGTGGCAGCTTCATGAAGGGTCATGCCAGAGGGTTCTGGCCTAGCAGTTGCTGGTCCCAGAGGCTGGGATGTTCTCACCAAGGTCCTTCGGTCAACTTGGAAACAGAGTAGCTTTTTCTGCAGCTTCTGAATCCCTAGGTTTTTTAACTCCTCACTTTTTGGGATCAAATCAGTGGCAACCGGTGTTAGCGTGGGCCCTGCAGTAGTTGAAAGTTGTAATGCTAACCAAAGAAGCTAATGACAATGATCCATATATGCTGCAAATACTTTAACCCTATGTTTAAGAGTTTTGCACAAAACTTAGCACAATCTGAACAGTTAAGAGATATCATACGGAGTCTTCCTGCAGGACCTTGCTTCCCACAAGATAGTTACTGACTTTTCTGAACATTAAAGAAACTTCTCCAACAGGTACTTATCTGTCTGCAAGGAGAGGGGCTATGGAAACATGAGCTGAACAATGACTGTGATCATATAAAACACGTGAAGTGTACAGGACTGTACAGCTAGAAAGAAAAGTACAGTTGTGCACACTTACCATAAATGTAGATGTTCGAGTGCATTCACTGTTGCAGTCATCACATTTGGGTTAACCCTGCCAGGGTAGCCCTCGGCCGGCCTGAATACCAGAGACTTAGTATTTCTGCGTCGGTTGCTGTTGCTTGAGGACTGATGTCAGGTCAGCTGTATACAGTATGGCAGAAGACGCCATTACATCAGTTTTTCTTGCCCTAACCTGTCAGATGCCCCCAAGTAGGAGGCTAAGTATTGGTGGAAGAACCCCACCAGTGGAAAATAAATACCAATACATCCCTTGTAAGGAAAGGAGAACAACAAGTTAGAATGGTAATAAAAGGAGAAAGAGAAGAAAGGGGGATGCAGGGAGGGAAACCACGACTGCAACAGTGAATACACTCCAACATCTACATTTATGGTAAGTGTACACAACTGTACTATGTTCTTTGTGTTTCACTGTTGCATTCATCACATTTGGGTTGATTTCCAAAGTTGAGGCAAAGGGTGGAGGCAGTCAAGGAAACTAGGGGCTAACTAGGATGCCCTGCAGGTAAGCAGAGGCATACCCTGACCTGGATTTGGAAAAAAGGCAAGTGGTAATGCTTGGTAAAAGTGTGAACAGATGTCCAGGTGGCAGCCTCCAGGATGTTCCTGGTGAGGACTCCTCTGAGAAAAGCTGCAGAGGTTGAGGCTGCTCTGGAGGAGTGTGTCCTGACCCCCTTGGGGGGAGGCTTTCCATACTATTTGTAGCACAAATGGATAAAGTGTTCTACCCATTTGGAAATGGTTTGTTTGGAGATGGCTTTGCCTTTTGCACCTGTAGGAAAGCTAACCAGCAACTGATGACACTTTCTGAAGGACTTAGTCCTGTATAGATATAATCTGAGCTGTCGGTGTACATCCAGAGAATGAAGAATCCTTTCCCCCTTGCTCTGGGGATTAGGAAAAAAAGGTGGGCAAATGAACTGATTGGTTGAGGGCCACACTGGACACCACCTTGGACAGGATGGGTTAGTTCCGAGGGATACCCTGTCTGCATGGAAGATGAAGGGTTCCACAGCCATGAGTGCTTGCAGCTCAAGAGACTCTTCTGGCTGAAATAATGGCCAGAAGGAATGCTGTCTTCCAGGAGAGAAATTTTAGCTCTGCAGAAGCAGCTGGTTCTAAAGGGGGAAGGATTAGCTTTTCTAATACAAAGTTAAGGTCCCAAGCTGGTGTTGGTGCCCTTCTGGGTGGCCTCAAGTTGTTAGCCCCTCTTAGGAATGGTGATTAAAGGGTGTGAGAAAAGGGGCTGCTCAGTGGGAAAAATGAGGAGAAATAGCAGAAGCATGAATTTTTATAGAGGAGAAAGAGGCCACAGTGTAGTAGGTCAGCTACGTAATCCAGGATGAGAGGGAGGGAGGTCTGTGCCATATTGGCTTCCTTAGCCTGGAACAAGGTGCAGAACCTTTTCCATTTATCAGCATAATACTTTCTGGTGCTAGGATGTCTGGCCTCACAGATAACATCCAGAACCGGTTTACTGAGGTTGGCAGATTGGTTCAGGGTTAGCAAATAAACCATGCTGAGAAACAGTGTCTGCAACTGGGGATGCATGAATTCCCCTTCACTCTGGGTCAGGAGGTTTGGGATCTGAAGAAGATGCCATGGAGGTAGCGTGGACAGGCTGCGCAGCAAGAGGTACCAGTGCTGCCGGGGCCAGTCTGGAGCTACAAGAATGGTCCTTGGTTTTTCCTCCCTTATTTTGAGCAGTACCCTGGGTTATGAGAGGTAGAGAGGAAAGGCATTAATTGATAGATTGACCCAGGGGAAGGACAGGGCATCCACTTTCCAAGCCATGTAGTGATGCTCTCTGGTGCAGAATTTGCTGAGCTGATGGATGGTGTGGGAAGCAAGAGAGGTTGACCTTCAGGGTTACCCATTTCTGAGATATTAGGGTGAAGGTAACTTCTGTTGAGTTGCTACTTGTGTGGGTCCAGAAGATTTCTGCTTAACTGGTCTGCCAGAGAGTTGAGAGAGCCTGGTAGGAATTGTGCTAACAGGTGTAGTTGCATGGCTGAGGCTGTGTGCCAAAGGGTCATGGCCAGCCTGCATAGAGGGTAGGAGTGAGTCCCTCCCTGCTTGTTGATGTACATCACAGTGGTGTCTGTTTTGATCAGGAGAGCCCCTGTAGAGAGAAGGGGCTTGAAAGCCATCAAGGCATGCTGCACAGTCATCTCTTTTTGATTGATGTGCAGAGGGATTTGCTGTGGGCTCCATTGGCCCTGTATGCACCTGCTGGCCAGGTGTGCACCCCAAGTGTAGCCTGATTTGTCTGTGGTGAGGGTCTGGGTGGCAGCAGTGATGGGCGTAACGCGTTACTGTAACAAATTATATTTTTCACTTACTAATATTCAGTGTTACTTCTCAATACAGTAATGCAGTAATAGTAATTAGTTACCTTTCTTAGTAACTAGTAATGTAAATGTGCATTACTTTTTGCATTACTTTTCCCGTCAGTTCACATCACGTCAATGCAGCCTTGTCGCACAGACTTGTTGATGTCCTCCCATTTAGCTAATGACAAACTGTTATTTTGTCCGTGCGTGCCAGGAGCCAAGTTAACTGACAGCATGTTACACTGTTTTTTTAAATATCGCACCATCCTTATTTATTAAGTATAAATACTCCCCTCCAGCCAGCAGTCTACGGAAGTCTCTAGGTGAAATTTGTCAGCCATCTGATTAATTATGCATGAAGCACACCCCTCAACCCCTTTGAGGGCAGCCTATATCATTCTGCTCCATACAAAAACTTGTCACACACCCTGATTATTTCTACACGATCCACGCCCCTCTTACCAACTGGGTAAGGGCGCAAACTCCTTCCTTGTGCTTCACGAGTTCACGGCATTTTTCAAATATTTACATTATGTGGTTAAAAAACAGAAAGAAAAAGTAATCTCTTTTGAGGAAATTCGTGGTACGTGTATATATGTCAATAATTGTGCCTGTTAGTCCCCCCCCCCCCCTAAATATTTTATTGCAAATTATTGAGTATGGAAGTCAATGAGTAATAACAGATGTTTTGTTTCATGTCTTTCAAAAAATGCACGCTAACACTTTTTATTTTGGTAGCTTACTAAGTTTAAAAGAGAGATATTTAAAAGTCATCCCTAGTTTTGGCCTTTGCCCCACCATTATTTTTGGCTTTGTCCGGATTTGTTGTGTGCAGAGGTTGAAAGGTATGGGTGTATACATAAACTGTTCTGGTTAGCTGCTTGGATATAGTACTGAAGGTTAATTCTGTAATTGCAGGAGTTTTAAGTATACTGTTTGAGGAAACATTTAAAACAT
>NC_056743.1:1479405367-1479441994 GCF_019279795.1 Protopterus annectens | reverse complement strand
AACTCCTGTAACTGACCAAATAAGGAGGGTTACAACTTAACTTCCAATTCAGACAAAGAATCATGTTCAACTTAGAATGAGTAAAGACTTCTCCCAGCAATGTTATGTCTTTTCAAAGACCTGGACTTTGTGCTGGCTGAATAAAGGAGAAAAAGACATGCTTCATGATGGAGCATAACAGTGTCTAAATAAAGGGCACTATCCTGCCCAACAGCAGACCACCACCCCAAAACTTCCATGGATAAACATCTGGATTCATATGCATTCGGCCTCTAAGGGGCACTGTAACAAAACTTCACCTAAACACTAAAAGAGAAGGAAAAATGTTTTTAGGGAATCTTTCTAAGCCACCCCAATGCCATAGTTGGACATATGGGTTGCGATGCCCAGCTAGGTGGGACACACTACCTCCAGTCATCTGCCTACGCTGTGATTTACAAGATTAGTGAAACTGTAACTCTCTGGAAGGAATGCAGTTGCTTTAAACAATGAGCACACCGTTACTCACAGGAATGAGAAATGCTGGGTTTCAAAGTCAAGGCTACTAACTACTAATTAATTCCATCCTGCAACTATTGGCCACTTTGATTTCCCTCATCAGTAAAATAGTACATGCTACGTTGAAAGAGAAAGTCCCTGAAAACTGGGCTCTTGTTTCCAGAAGGGTCAGTGGCTCAACCCCTTAGATCCAAAAGATCCAACGCTATCCCAGAAAGATAGGGTTCATTCAAAGTCTGGTAAGAAAGCCCACCAATATGTAGATAAAAAGCCAGGAACTGACATCAGAAAATTCCAAATCACACAAAGGAGCCATCTCAGACTCCTCAAAGACAATAGCAAAACACAACTGCAAGTGAGCCATATTAAGAATGTGGCAGCATAAAAAGGCAAAAGCATCAACACAGCCCTAACACTGAGCCCAGACTAGAGGTGTAAAGCACAAGCTTTCTGGGCCTTGAGAAAAGGAACAGGCAATGACCAAGGGAAGCATAAGCTCCAGGCATGAAAAGGGCAACCACTGAGTGAGGGTCACAAAATGTCCCAAAGAAAAAAAAAATGTTGATAACTTTATGGGACTATAAAATATGGGGCTTCTGCTGTGTGAAGCTTCCCCCTCCCAGAATCCCAGATAGGACAACCAACCACCATCCACAAAGGGAGGAACACATGGTTCCATCCTTTCCAGACAGACTTCTGTCACCATGGCAAATGGTAAATACCTAGACAAGCTCTAAAAACAAAAATCTAAAAGGTAAAATTGCTAAACTAAGTGATTCTCAACTATAGCAAAGCACAGTGAGAAAAATCCTGTAACAAAGGTGCAAGCATATCCCCAGGGGCAAACTCAAGGAGGAAGGGAACCTCAAATGACTGCTTCAAAGAAGGGGGATGCTAAATCACATCACGGAACACATCTGTCCAATCCCAGCCCCCTAAAAAGGGCAGGAAACCTTCTCCTTAAAAACAGTGAAGCTTTCGCTTCCCCACAAGTGACTAAGTCTAGTCATGAGGGACAGAATTACATGTGAAGAGACCTGGAAACAGAAGAGAATTACCAAGAGTGAAGAGACCAAATTTAACTGAACCCTTAACAGCTTTCCTGACGTGTGGTGCTTGGTGAAATCATTTACCTCCTTGGCTAGCTCTGTTTATTGAAAAACTGCTAAATTACTAAGTGAAAATATTTTACTTCCCAATTTTTGGTATATTGAAGGAAGTGTAATCTTAATAGATAAAGGAAGAAATGCAACATGTGGTGGAATCAATTTTTTTTTTTTAATAACTCAGATGACAGCCTGAAGGGGAAAGCCATTATGTTTCACATCCATCAATTACAGAACTCAAAAACTACTACAGATGAATACTGTGGAGTTTACAACAGCACAGAAGGCATAATAGTCTAATGGTATAAACAGACTGGACTGTTTCTACAGTATATAAAACACATGATGAATGCAAATTGGTTGATATTAGGGGAAAAAAGAAGTTATGTTCTTACCATAATGTTCCATGCAAGTCATCCATCTCGCCATTCATTCTTAACAGATGGGTTTGGGGCAGATCCCCAGGTCTGACTCGGCCGTTTTTACAAGCTCGAGGCTAATTCCCTATCCCCATGACGTCCTAGTGTGATTCTCAGATCTTGTTTGCATGCGTATTACAAAACTATACAAAATGTATCCCAATATTATGAGAAGAAACCTGAAAAAAGGTAAAGTCCAAATGTTATGTCCAGATCCCCTAGGCAACCACTGGCTGGGGGGACGGACGTAAAAATGAATGGTGAGATGGACAAACTCACATGGAACGTTATGGCAAGAACAGAACTTAAAGAATTTGTCTGTATCTTGCCTTCATTCTTAACTGATGGGACAGCGTCCCTAGCTCCATTAATCCTGGGTGGCTCAGAGTACATTCTTCAGTACAGTGGAACCAAAGGAAGCCCTGTTTCTGGAGGCCATATCTACTTTGCAATGAGTGATGAAGGTATGAGGTGTTGCCCAAGTTGCTGCTGCACAAATGGTATCTGTAGGTACTTTGGCACAAAAAGCTGAAGCAGCAGCAATGGTGTGAGCCTTTACTTTACCTGGTAGTTTCTTATTTGCTGAATTATAGGTAAAAGAAATACAGTCTGACAGCCATCTGGACAAAGTGGTCTTAACTACTGCTGTACCTTTATTTATTGACATTTGTTAACCGGGTTGGTCCGGCTGGGCCAGAGGCCCGTTTTCAGTGGAGACCCGAAGAGAAAAGCTCAAATTACATAATAAATTAAGGATTACATAGGTAACAAAATAGAAAGTAGCAATACCAAGCGACACTCCCAAAACATATCAGTACTAATTTGATCATAATCAAACATATTTAGATTACCCGAAGAAATTATCACAATGAAATAAACAGATTAACTATTTTTGATACATGTACAAACAAGTTATATACAATTGATCAGATTTACTGCCTAGGCTTCCCAGGAAGCTATATTTGCTTACAGGAGCTCAGAGTGAAGAAGCACCATTAGATAAAGGAAAATTAGGTAGGTTCTACACAGGGACAAGATTTACTATTGAGAATGTAAAGTTTGAGTACCTTTTTAAAGTGTGCAGGGTGTAAGATGGAGCGTGTGTGCAGAGGAAGTTTGCTCCAAGTGTGGGCTACTGAGCAGTTGTATAGTAGTTTGCCTATGTTCTTCTTTGGATGATCTACATTCAGAAGTTGCTGGTTAGAGGTGCAGAGGGTTCTAGAAGGGGTGTAGGTACATAAAGTATTGAGAGCTGGACAGGAAGAAGGTCTGTATAGAATGGAGTGTATAACCTGAAACTGAGAAAGTAGCGGAGGGAATTCGAGCCATTGTAATGATTTCAGGGCAAGGCAGTGATGGGAGTTAGTAATAAATCTTGCAATTTTGTGGCAAGCTTGTTGCAGTTTATTCAAGGAAGTAGCTTGTATATTGGTTAGTACTTGGGCTGCGTAGAGTAGTGCGGGAAGGAAGGAGGACTGTGTTAGGGCGTCTAGCAATTGGAGTAAGAAATTTTTTGTTGCGATAAAGCAGGCCAAGTTTCTGGTGCGTTTTTTTATTCCTTGCAGTAAGTACAAGTTGAACTTGAGTTCATCATCAATAATAATGCCCAACAGTTTTGCGTGTGGTTCAGGTTTTATGATAGTGTTGGAGGATATTATATTAAATGTGGACTTATGGTATGACAGTGAGCGGGGAAGAAAGGGCAAGAGCTTGGTCTTCTTGGGGTTGAAGATAAGAAGACTGTCAGATAGCCATTTATCTGTGGATAGAAAAGGAGTTTTGAGTAAGGGTGTGAAGGTCTAACACTACTAGAGATGGAGATGAAGGTCTAATACTACTAGAGATGAAAATGTGTAGAGTCATCTGCATATTGTATAAGAGAAGATTGTCTGCAAGAGGTAGAGAGTTCATTTGTTAAATAGAAGAGGACCCAAGACAGATTGGGGAACACCAGTTGGAACAGATATACAGGGAGAGCAGGAGGAGAGCCATTTGACAGATTGCTGCCTACCAGAGAGAGAGATTGAGGTTACATAGCTTAGTAAGGAGGACAGAGTGAGAGACTGTATCGAAGGCTTTGGAAAGGTCAAGGAAGAAGCAGGATATCAGTTGACTTATCAAGGGCTTTTGGCCATGGAATGAGTGAAAGATAGGAGGGCGGTGGATGTGATGTCGTAGGGATGGAACCCATGCTGAGTGGGAGTGAGAAGATTATGTTGGAGGAGGTGGATGAGCAGTTGCGAGTGAATGCATTTCTTGAGTATCTTAAAGAGGGAAGAAAGAATGGCAAATGGATGGATCAATACAGTTGCCACCCTTACGTAGTGAGATAGTAAAGGAGGATTTCCAGACAGCAGGAACTGGAGATTCTTGTACAAATCTATTAATGAGAATGGATATAGGATAGGCTGTAGATTCAGCAGCAAGTTTAAGGAATGTAGGAGGTAGGTTATCGGTAGAGGGAGAACATGGTTTAAGTTTTAGAAGAAATTTAATTTAAGAAGTTGACAGGTGTAAATGAGAAGAGATTCTGTTTGTGGGTGTTGATGGGGGTAGTGGTGGTTGCAGTGTTAGAGGGAGTGAGGTTTTGGATAGAGTCAATGAAGTGTTTGTTGAGTAGGGTAGCAATTTCCAGAGGAGATTTGTTGGGGTAAGGTGAGGGGTTAGAAGAGCTGCCAGGGTAGTGTGTTTTGTTAAGAGTAGCGTCTGAAAATGAGACAAAGCAGATTTTCCTGAATTCTGTCATTCTATGTAAAAAGACACGCAACTGTCTGTGGACAACAAGCTGGTGTAGCATGTAGTCTGCCTTAATGCCATACTTGGGGGGAAAAAAGACCGCCAATTCTATGGTCTGATTTAGATTGGATTCTGAACAGACTTTAGCTAAGAATGTTAGATTTGTTCGCAGGGAAACTCTGTCATTGCGAAACAAAAGGTATGGGAGTTTGATTCAAAGTGCTTGTAGTTCTGACACTCTTCTAGCTGAAGTAAAGGCCACTAACAGGACAGCTTTCCAAGTTAAGAATTTTAAATTGCGTGAAGATGCAGGTTCAAAAGGTGGAAGAATGATCCTGGACAGGATGAAGTTAAGGTTCCATGGTGGAAGTGGAGATGTTATTGGTGTCCTTATAAGACAAGTGTCCTTAAGAAAAGCTGTACACAACCTATGTGACAATATTTGGCCCATTTTTGCTTAGATGAAAATTTGATTTTGCTGCCAATTTTACACAGATGGTAGCAGCTGCAGCACCTTCTTCAAAAAGCTTTGTTAAAAATTCTAAAATAGTAGAAAGGGGTACAGAACACGAGTCTATTTTCTTGTCTAAGACCCGACTAGAAATTTTTCATTTGCTAAGATATAGTTTTCTTGTAGATGTCTTATGAAAAGGTATCAAAATGTGTCATGTGGCAGATTAAAGATTTTCTAACCTGGCTTATGTTTGGAACTGGGTCAGTCAAGCTGTCAGAATGGATCAGATCATCTGGCACTGGGTCCAGGATCCAAGTGTCCTCCTGAAGATGAGGTTGTAGGAAGGGGAACCAGATAGGACAAGGCCAGTAAGGGGCTATTAGAATTAAGGTACTTCCCAAAGTGCTGGCTTTCTGTATGACTTTGGGTATTAATGGCAAGGGAGGAAAGGCACATAGGAGTCCCAGGGCCAATTGTGTATCAGTGCATCCCTCAGGGTCTTCCCCAGAGGGGGAATGAGGGCATAGTAGTTGCTGCATTTTGTTTGTGGCCATGGCAAAAAGATCGCAGCAAGGCTGGCCCCATTTGCAGCAAATGCTTTCAGCTATCTCTTGTTTGAGGGACCACTTTGTGGGGCCATCAGTATTTCTCTGCTGAGTTTGTCCACCATCACACTGGATCTTCTCAGGATGTGCGTTAGGACATTAGGACGAAGATGCCCACTGCCAAACTGAGGGCCTCTCAACAAAGGGGGTATTGACTTGGTTCCTCCTTGTTTATGTACCATACCACTGACATATTGTCTATTTGAATTCAAATTGTTCCTACAGGTAGTGTATCTTGAAATGCCTGCAACGCTAGGAGCACCGTTCTCATCTCCAGAAAAGTGATGTGCAAGTGAACCTCGTGTTCTTGCCACATGCCTTGGGCTGTTCTTCCCAGATACCCCCCCCCCCCAATCTGGGAAGCGTTTGTGGTTACTGTGGTTAGCGGAGCTGGGCGAACAAAGGGTTTGCCTATCATGAGATCTGATTGCAGCCATCAATGTAGATCTTTCTTGCAAGCCTGCTTCAGAATAATTTTAAGAGAGATTGGAAGCGTTTGCATTGACCTTTGTGCAAAAAGAAGCCATTGCAGGATACTCATATGCATGTGCACCAAGGAAATCACTGTGATAGCAGCTGTCACTGTGCCTAGTACCTTAAGAACCTCTCTGGCTTGCACTTTGGTTTTGTGTAGAAGATTCAGAACTTTTTTGAAGGACCTGAATTCTCTCTTTTGCAAGTCTTACCATCATTTTGACCGTGTTTAATTCTGCTCCTATGAAAACGGTATGTTGATATGGCAATAAGTCAGATTTTTCATAGTTGAGCATAATCCCTAACTCTGCAAATAGTTTTAAGGTTGTGTCCCTTGCTTGGATGAGTAGTTGCTTGGTGGTGGTGGTTAGGAGCCAGTCGTCCAAGGATGGAAACACACAGAATCCTAGTCGCCGCAGGTGAGCCGTGACTACTGCCATACATCTGGTGAGCACACTGGGGGCTGTAGTGAAGCCAAAGAGCAGAGCATGAAATTGAAAGTGACTGGCTCCCAGCCGAAAGCACAGGTGACTTCTGGATGGCCTGTCCCCATCTTTATGTGGTAGAACACATCCTGAAGGTCTATCTAGCACATCCAATTGTCATTCCCTAGAAAGGAAATTATCTGACTGCAATGTGACCATCCAGAACTTTGTTTTTTTTTTTTTTTTTTTTTACTGACTTTAGTTTGCTGAGATCTAACATGCGTCTACAGTCCCGTGTCTTTTTTGGAACTAAAAAGAATCTTAAGTTCCGGATCCTATTTGGTCTGTGGGGACTGACTGGATTACTTTTTCTAACAACTTTTGAATTAATATAGTTGCTTGATCCCACTGATTGGGTGGAGTATCTGGGATTCTTCTGTTTTGCGGAGATGACATTGAAAAGGGGATTGAGTAACCTCTGGATATGATTCTTTGTACCCATCTGTCTTTTGTAATTTTTAGCCAAGCGACTGGGTACAAAGATAAGCTTCCCCTGACTGCCTCCACAGTGGGACAAATGGCCTCCTTTCAGGAGCGCTGGAAAGGATTCCCGGAAAAAAGATTTGCAGTCTCCTTGGTTTTGCGGACCCCCCTCTGCTGCATAGTCACAGTCTTCCGTTATTACCTCCTCCTCTGCCCCTGAAGGAGAATTCACCATGTGTCAAGAAAGACATTCTGGAACCACATCTTTCCCCCCTTTTGACCCTTGGGATAAGATCTGGAAGGGATGGAAAAACGCACTCTCACAGCAGTGTGCATCTTTCCTTCCTGTTCATACATGGTTAAGGTCTCGTTTACTTTAGGCATGAAAAGGGATAACAAATCAAAGGGGGTTTTATAAAGGATGACAAAGGGTTCCATGAAGTTATGTAGGTGCATCCAGGAGTGTCTTCTAAGGGCAATTCCTGAACTCTCTGAACGACTCGCTCCACTGACTGCATAAGAGATTAGCCTCATGGACGAGTTCACCAAGGAATTAAGTGCGGAGAGCTGAGTTGACACTTTCTCTAATGTCCCCTGAGCTACTGAACCCTGGAGAGAATCTCCAAGCTCTTTTATGAGATCTCTCTGTAACCCAGTTAAGTGGGTTAAATAGTTCAGGGACCCAAGAGTAAAGAACGCTGATGAAAACATGCGCCTTTCCATATCTGTCCATCGTGCATGAATCCTTATTCGGGGGATGAACAGATGAGGCCATTTCCCATAACTCCTTATTAGTGTCTGCCGCCACACCACAGCATTTACCGGAACACCTTTTGTTGAAAATGCCTTTTCTTCTGGGCTGGTGATAAATGTATTTGGTCTCCTGGGGACAGGCTCCACTGTGTCTGGAGACTTCCATGCCTTTCGACAAACCAATTCCATGAGTTGGGTAGAGATCCAAAAGCTTTCAGGTACACGGACTCCTCGTCAGTAGGGCTGATGGACTTCCAGCCACCTCTCTGTTTTAGTATCTCTAGGATGTCTGCAAGAGACATCCTCAGAGGGTGACCTTTGGGCCCCTTCTGAGTCAAGGTCCGTGTCAGATTTAATTGACTCCTGGGGTTGTCCAAATGCTTCCTCTTGCAAGATTTCTTTCTAAGACCCTCAGAAGCATATTCTGGAGAGGTCTTGGAAGATAAGGGTCCACCCACTGGGGTTTCCTGAAGTTCTTGATCTCTACGTGTTCATGGAGTTGGGCTGGCTGTGACAGAAACCGGAGCTCTAAGAGACAGAATAGGAGTAACCGAAGGTGAAGCTGACTCAGTACAGGGCTCTCCTCATAGCCTCAAAGGCCTCACCCCCATGGATTGAAGGAGGTTCTGGCTCCGAGGAACCAACACACACCCCTGGCACCACAGGATGAGGCTCGGAGGCAGAGGTAGGAACACAGCTCACATGAGCCGAAGCTCCGAGAGGAAAAGCTGGATCCAACAAAAAAGATTGGCTACACTCATCCCCCGGAGCCGACCGGTGAGTGTCTGCTCCCAGACTTCTCGGATGGCACCAAAGAAGTCAGAGCAGTTGGAGCCAAAGATCCTGGGGCAAGTCTCGGCTACAACAATCCTATCACCATCGGTTCCACCCGTTCTGGCTCAGAAACCATGGGTCAGGTCGGAGGAGGAAGCGAGATAGAAGGGGCATATCCAGTCTGTTCTGAAGACCTGAGGGTCGGTTCCAATAAAAGTTTGACCAACACCGTAGTCTCTGAACCACGCAAAGTTGGAGAGGCTCCTAGAGGATCTGGACGATGGAGCCGGGGAAGCTGAAATTTGTAAAACTGGTGAAAGCAAGGTAGGAGATACCACTTCCAGTGCCGGGGACCAGCTCCATATCGATAAAACAAACTGCTCTGAAACCATTGGAGCCGAGGTTATAGATTTGTCTGGTGCAATTGCTTTCGAAGTTGTCAGAGACATTCTCGGAGTCTTTTTTTTTGCTGGTTCCAACTCCTCCATAGTAGAGGCTCTCTTGGAGGATTTTGATTGATCAGAAGAAGGGGACTTGGCTTTTTCTTTGGAGCTTTGACCTTTTTCCAAGGCTTCAGTGAGACTAGTCTTGATGAGTCCCTTTAAAATCAACTAATTTTTCCTCTCATGAAGGACTCTTGCACTAAAAGAATGACATACAGTGCAGGAGTCCTGTAGATGAATGGCACCCAAGCAGTATACACACTATGTCCATCTGTTAAGGACATCTTTTGCCTACACTTGGGGCATTTCTTTAAACCCAAAGGTTTTGACTCGTCTGTTTAGTTGACATCATAAAGAAATGAACAGTTTTGAAACCTCTCTAATTTAAAACAAGGTTATCAAAAAGGGTAAACTATTTAAACACTAACATCCAAAAAGAAAAAAAACAACCAACCTTCGGATCCACAACAACAAATCTGAAGAACAATCTAAGTTTTCTATTAACAAGCTACACACTAAATTTCTAAGTAGAAGGAGCCCTCCAAGTAAAACTGGGCTATCCTCAAAATGACTATATACCAATTTAACAGTACACACTTATCTAAAATAGTAACACTCTTATGAAAACTACGAAGTGGGATAGGATAAGGGTAGGCCCAATGACATCAGACCTTAAGTTTAAAGGGATTCTATCAAAACTAAGATATAAACTAGTATGGTAATCTGTACACTATTAAAACACACTATTATAAGTTTTCTCAGGAAAAAAAAATACAAGTATAGAAAAAAAGCTGAAAATGTTTGTCACTTAGCCTGAGCCAGCTTAACAATGCTCAATCTGTTTCTGCGGCAAATGAGATCTGAGGACGCACATTAGGGCATCAAGGGCTAGGGAATGCGCCTCGAGCTAGTTGAAAACCTCGAGCTTGTAAAAATGGCTGAGTCGGAGCAGAGGATCAGCTCCAAACCCATTGCTTAAGAATGAAGGCGAGATAGGACAACTTCAGATGTATAGTTTTGGTTTTGTCATGATATCTTAAATGGGATGCAACTTACTTTGTCAGAAGTTCCTTACACATCAAATACTAGGGAACAGCATCACAACTTGAAAATAAACAAACAGAACAATGTCAACAATATATGCCTGGAAATACCTGCAAGTACAACAGGATGTACCCATAAACAATTGCCCCAATCTGCTGGTAGTTTAATAACAAGATGTCACATGTTCCCATAACTGGCACATCTTTATAGAAAGCATAAGTGCAGTGAACTCAAAAGACAACATTTTCCTGTACTACAATCTACACTTATTTTAGATACTCTCCGGGTTTCAGATTCTTGGCAGAAGTCCCAAAAATGAACCCACTCTTTCTATAACAAAAAAAAAAGCTGCTCGGGCCCAATTAAACTCTACATTTTAAGCACTCCGAAAAGGTTACTATTTAATCCAGCCTGCATAAAACCTCTAACACATCTCATGTCACATTTGTTTCAATTATGTACAACTAACCACTTTTTTTGTGAAAAGGAGTTCTACAAATCCATAACCTAAGGGAGAGTGTGTGTGTGTGTGTGTGTGTGTGGTGGCTGGGGGGGATGGATACTTTCACTTCTTCTTTAAGCCAAGTGGTTTTATCCTGTAGTTTCAAAATGTGACCCTGATGTTCATGTGCAGTTGCGTCTACTAAAGGTGTCGTCATCCTCAACCTCAAGAATCTTAAGGCATTCCAAAGCCTTGTACTATGTTATAGCCCTTCCACCTTTCAAAGTGTGTACATGAGAAGCTCCATTAAAAGTTACTCAAAGCTTCAAACTGGCTCTGTGAATCAGAAGGCTATAGCCCTGACTGACAAGATGACATGGAACTGACCAATGAGATAGGTGCTGGAGTAGCCACAGAAAGGGTGTGGGAATGAGAAGTTGATGCTAACTCCACCCTACATGAAGAAAAAATTTATCTCACTGCAATATTGGCATCTACTTGACTAAGTGGCAAGGCATACAGCAATTTGGCTGGAAACATGCTCCTGGCTCTGCCATGCCACACCTACATGATCACCTTGATGTGACATGTAGAGAAGCATCATCATCACTCAAAAAAAGCACAAAGTATGAACCTGTACTTTTATATCTCAGCATGCATCTCAGCCCCTCTGCCGGGACAGCACTGTTAGGGCCCTTAAAGGAAAATTCTCCAAAGAGGATAACTGTATCATCTTAACCACTCACACCTCAGAGAAACAAGAGCTGTACAACTCTTGTCATCCTCAGAAAAAGAACAGGTCAACTGGGTGAATGGGGAGAGACAAACAGTCAGTGCGCTTTAAAAGTAATTAATACTATACTAAGTTACTGGCATGTACACTTTAACATCTGTAGCCCATCTATGAAAAGAGTTCAAAAGCTGCACACTGCACTAAATATGGGATCTACTATATTGTTAACCTACAAGATTCTGAACACAATGCACTATTTGTACTAGATTCCACTCAACACAATGTACTTCTACTATACCTCAAAAACTGCATGCATTTATCCCATCGATTTGTCTCAAAGGGATTCCATGACTTCTGAAAGACTTGTCTACACATCTACCACCTTGGCACCCAAGAAAATTATGCACACTACCCACAGAGGTCCCAAATTCTTAAATTTTCATCTACAGCACACATTCTTCTCAATGAAATACCCATGAGTTGAAACTTTTCTAAAAGGATGAAAGCTTACAGAGAACAGTCTCTACTTCCCTGCCTTACACTGCAGACACTTCTATATTTTAATTTCTCTTTTTGATTGTTTCTAGCACCATACCTCCCTAAAATGAGCACTTCATGTCCGGCATTGGTAAAACCTTTTCACACTTGGTACTGTCCCAGTCATCTTTTCTGGGATGATTCACCTGTACTACCATCTTCTTTCTACATTCATAAAGGATTTGGATTTGATACATTAGAAAAAGATGTACCTGAAGTTTATACGGCACCTATTTTAACAACTTTTGAGTCAAATCTATCAACTCACCTACCTGCTGAATAATAACTTAAATGCAAAGGTCATCTGGAACAAGTCAGGCAAAATACAAGCTCCCCGATCTCCTTTCCATTTCTATAAATCAGTTAACCCCCAATCCCAACTCTGTATATTCCATCTCCAGATTTGCGTTTCACCAGACATCACTTTTCACCATATTTAATGTACTACAAATTTCACATTTCTCCCAACTTGACAAAGCTTCTCTCTGTTCTATCTCATTAGGCTCTTCCAATTCTCAAAGGTTTCTTGGTACATTAAAAAACGGGGAAGTAAACAAGCATACACAGGTTCAGTGGTGACATCGCTCTTTGTGCTGCCCAGTACGACTCAGATGAGGATTTTCCCTTGTTCTGCATGTCGGTCGATGGCCCCGGAGAGAATCTCATAGGGTCAGGCTTTGATGACTTTGCAGGTGGAGGGGAGACAGAGCTAAACGACGACTCTTTGGTGAAAGACTCACTGGATGGTGATTTCATGCCCCCTGTGTTTATAGCACCGCTAGGCCCACCTGTGCCTCCTGATGCACTAGGGGAATGGTCTTGCCCCTGGATTAAAAGTAGCGCCTTTTTTCTGAAATCATCATTTTTGATTAGTTCATTTAGGAAGACAATAGGAGATCCTTTTGAATCTGGATCTGCAACTCCAAAATGACGAAGGTGAGCTCTTGAATGACTTGAGAGGCCCTTCCGAGTTTCAAACCAGGCACCACATAAACGACAAACAATCTCGCTGTCATCCCCATCCATTGCTGTAGAACAAAAGCAAAACAGAAAAAAAATCAAGTACTTACAATACACAGTCAATTCTAAATAAAAACAAAAAAAAAAAAAACAAAATCATTACTGATATACGCGCACACACACAGTCTCCTGGACAATTTAAAGCCAGCCTCAATCATGCAAACCTTTACCACATATGCCTGTATCATGCACAAGTAACTGTGATGATATGACATTAAATTCAACACATGATGCAGACACAGTACAATGAAAACAGACCTGGTGACCACCCCTACTTCTGAACAGTGGGAACACCCATAACAAGTTGGCCAGTGACAGCAGCAAAGAATAATGCAGCCCTGACAGCCCAGGAAACCAGGGCTCAACTAAAGTCTCTAATGCTTAATGAAACGGGCATGGAGGATAGACAGGGCCATTATGGGGGGCAAGGGGGCAGCCACAGACAGCCACCGTCAGATGAGGTTGGCAAGCAATGCAAAGTGACAGCCTTTGGGGTGGGCATTCGGCTCATCAACCCCAGATCAGTGGGTAGCCTTCACAGTGACTGCGTGGAATCTTGCACTAAAGAGGAGGGCATTATTGGCTATCATGGTGTGACAGTTTACTCCCTCCCCAAATGAGGTGAAGTTAGGCCACTCAAAAAGCTCTCAATGCATGAATATCAAGTGAGAAGACAAAGTACCCTCAGAGCTGCTTGAAAGACAGTAACCCTCAGACAGCGCTCACCTCTACTCCTTGTGTACGCCTCAGAGCACTCAAACAAATGGGCACTGTGACTGACTGAAAGCTTGATGTTAGGCAGGTAAAACGGGGCAAAAACCTGAGGGGATAGCAGTTACAAAGACCTCCCATCACTCAAGTTGTACAAACCAGTGCTAACATTTCATTTTCCCAACATACTGACATATGCTAGGCAGGTTGGGTTATTTAGGGATGGCTGTAAAACATCTCCGTTTTCTCATACTGAGCTAAAAACCTGAAGCATTACTGGGTTATTCAACACGTGTCACATCATTCCAGGAACCATTGAAAAGGCAGTATCACTATCTGTGACAAAACCTTTTTTTCATATGCATTTGTTCCTTCTTACCCACTCATACTTAAGTGCCAAGTCACAGATCTTAAACAGGACCATGGTTCACCAGCTTGCAGAAAGCCCCACTCCAACCTCAAAAATCTAACTTTTTTTTATACTTCATTATTTGTACCACAGTGCACTCCTTTGCACTTACATTTTAGCTGCAACATACAGTGCAATGGAAAAGTATTTGCCCCTTCCTGATTTCTTTTTTTTTTTTTTTTTGCATGTTTGTCACACTTAAATGTTTCAGATCAAACAAATATAAATTTTAGACAAAGACAACCAGAGTACACAAAATGCAGTTTTTTAAGTAGTGATTTTATTTACTAAGGGAAATAAAAGTACAGTTGTGTACACTTAACATAAATGTAGATGTTAGAGTATATTCACTGTTGCAGTCATTACATTTGGGTTATCTGCTTGCAGGGAGCCCTCAGTCGGCCTGATTAACAAAGTCTTGGGTCCTGCGTAGGTTGTTGTCCCTTCCATAACGCGAGGTAGTCAGGAGTATAAAACATGCAGCAGATGCCATTACATCAGTTTTTCTTGCCCGAGATGTTAGGTGCCCCCCTAATGGGAAGAAATTAAATATAAAAGTACCATGATATACCTCCAACAAAAAAGCAAATAAACCAAAAAGGCTTTTAAGCAAAGTAAAGGAAAGTAGAGGTATAGCCAAAAGAAGTTAGGGGGCTGGAGGGAGGGTAACCAGGACTGCAACAGTGAATACACTCAGACATCTACATTTATGGTAAGTGTACACAACTGTACTATGTTCTTTGTGTTTCACCAACGCAGTCATTACATTTGGGTAGATTCCCAAAGCTATGGTTGGGAGTAGAAATTTAGATAGCATTAGGGCCAGCTATAAGGCCCTGCAACATTGCAGTGGCAAAGCCAGCTCTAGATTTAGAGAAAACCGGCAATCGATAATGCTTGGTGAAAGTATGTACAGAACTCCAGGTAGCAGCTTCTAGGATATCCCTGGTAGGGACGCCTCTGAGAAAGGCTGTAGAGGTAGATGCAGCCCTGGTGGAGTGAGGTCTGATCCCCTGGGGGATAGGTTTTCCATGGTGCTTATAGCATAAATGAATGCAATGGCTTTATCCATTTAGAAATGGTTTGCTTTGAAATAGCCTTCCCCTCTGCCCCTGCAGCAAATGCCAGTTGTTCAGAATTCCTTTCGAGGTTTAGTCCTGTCCAAATAGAATCTAAGTTGTCTGTGCACATCTAAGGAATGCAGTATCTGTTCCCCTTTATTCAGAGGATTGAGAAAGAAGGTTGGCAAATGGACTGATTAAGAGCCACACTGGATACCACCTTGGGCATGAAGGATGAATCGGTTCTGAGGGACACCCTGTCCGCATGAAAGGTGATGAAAGGCTCCACTGCCATAAGGGCCTGTAATTCAGATACCCTTCTAGCTGAAGTGATTCTTAAAGGAAAGCGGTTTTCCAAGAAAGAAATTTTAAGTCTGCAGTAGCAGCTGGCTCGAAAGGAGGTAGAGTGAGTTTCTCCAAGACAAAGTTAAGGTCCCAGGCTAGGGTTGGAGCTCTCCTGGGTGGTCTCAAATTTTTGGCTCCTCTGAGGAACTGCTTGAGCAGTGGATGAGAGAAGATGGGAGGTTCAGTGTTATAATGAGCTGAAATGGCTGAGGAGTGGATTTTAATGGAGGAAAAAGACAGGCCCTTGTGAAACATCTCAGTTAAGTATTGTAAAATCTGAGGTAAATTGGGCGCTGTTGTGCTCATCCCTAGAGATTGGTTCCAGGCACAGAATATTTTCCATTTTTCAGCATAAGATTTTCTAGTACTAGGCCTCCTTGCCTCTAAAATATCCATCACAGGTTTACTGATGGATGGTAAAGGAGAGATTTTGTAATTAGCCAGGCTGCAGGGTCCAGTGTTAGAAGCTGAGGGTGCAGAATCTGATTCTCCTGCTGAGACAGCAAGGAAGGAGTCTGAGGCAGGTGCCATGGGGATAACCATGACACTGCGCAGGAGGGGGTACCAGTGTTGGCGCGGCCAGTCTGGAGCAATCAAAATCATCCTTGGTTTGTCCTGTTTGATTTTTAATAGCACTTTGGAGAGCAGAGGCAGAGGGGGAAAGGCATAGACTGATAGTTTTTTCCAGCTGAAGGACACAGCATCCACTTTCCAGGCTTGTTTGTGGGGAGTCCTTGTGCAAAATTTGTCCAATTGATAGTTCTGGGGAGAGGAAAGCAGGTCTATATCTGGGCTTCCCCATTTGCTTGTCAACATGTTGAAAATCCTTGGTTCCAGTTTCCACTTGTGTGGGTCCGTGAGGTTTCTGCTTAGTCTGTCTGCCAGTGTATTTAATTTTCCTGGCAGGAATTGAGCTTGTAGGTGCACTTGGTAGCTCAAGTCTGTGTTCCACAATGCCATGGCTAGTCTGCAGAGGGGGTAAGAATGTGTACCCCCCTGCTTGTTTATGTACCACAATTGTGTTGTCCGTCTTTACCATTAGTTGTCCTGGAAGAATGTGGTCCTTGAAGGCTGTCGGAGCATTCTGTACAGCTAACATTTCTTTTTGATTGATATGCAGGTGCATTTGATTTGGGTTCCATTTGCCATGAATGCATTTCCCTGACAGGTGAGCCCCCCATGCATAGTTTGATGTGCCTGTTAAGATTTGGGTGGCAGGGGGTAGTGTAAAAGTTAGTCCCTTGTTTTGGTGGCAGGCCTCTGCCCACCAAAGGAACTCTAGGCGTAGGCAAGGTATGACAGGAATTATTGTTTCTAGATCATGAGAATGTTAACATAGGCTTTTTAAATACCACTGTAGTTTCCTCATATGCAGTCTTGCATATGGAATTAGAAGAATGCAGGAGGCCATGAACCCCAAGGCTTGCAGTATTTGTCTTGCAGATAGTAGGGATTTTGTGGCCACTTGTTTGATTTAGGTTGTCAAATAAATTTGTTTCTCTGGAGTAAGGTAAGCCATCTGGGAAGTTGTATTCAAGCTTGCTCCGAGGAATATAATTTGTAGACAGGGTGCCAGGTGTGATTTCTTTTCATTAATGGTGTACACCAGACAAGTTAGAACCCTTTGTACAAAGGCCAGATGATTCAAAAAGTATGTCCTGGCTTTCGGCCTGAATTAGACAATTGTCCAGGTATTGGTATATTTGAATGCTTCTTTGCCTACAAAATGCAATAAGTGGAGCTAGGCACTTTGTGAATACCCTGGGCGCAGTAGATAAGCCAAAGGGCAGTGCAGAGAACTGATAGTGTGTGTAGCCTGCTTTGAAGCGTAGCTATCTTCTGCAAGATTCCCTGATTGGGATGTGCAGGTATGCTTCTTTTAAATCTAGTGTTGCCAACCAGGCATCTTTGCCTAGCATAGGAAGTAACTGGTGAAGAGCTAGCATCCTGAATTTTGGAATCTCCAAAAAGGTGTTTAGACAGGTCCAGGACAGGATGCCATGAATTGTCTTTTCTGGGTACCAGGAAAAGTCTCTAGTAGAAACCTTGTCCCTTTTCCTCTTCTGGTACCAGTTGAATAGCCCCCATGTTTAAGAGAGAAAGCACTTGTTTTTGGGCCTCTGTCCACGGATTTGGGGGTAGGTCCGGCCACTTGCTTGGCGGAAGTGAAATCTGTATCCCTGGGACACTATATTTAAAACCCATTTGTCCCGGGTAATGAATTCCCAATTCTTTGCATGAAGAGCCATCTTTCCCCCCAAAGGGGCAGCCAGTTGATAAGTGCTTGGAAATTTTAAAAGGAAGTCATTGAGACAGTTTACCATAGGGGGGAATCTTATTATTCCCAGATTTGGAAATGGAGGCCCCCCACTGCTTAATTCTGTGTCCCCTGGGACTGAAACCTGGAGTTTTTGCCGAGTCTGGGCTTGGCTTGAGAAGACCTGGAAGGGGCTGGAAAGGACCAATTTTTAGTGGGCCAGTGCCTACTAAATCGAGGAGGCTGAACTTGTAAAAAATCTTTAAACAGTTTGCATAGATTTAGCTTCATCTTCCACCTTTTTAAGCACTTCCTCAGCCTTGTTGCCAAACAGGCAGTCCTGATTTAAAGGAGCATCCAACAATTTAGCTTTAACATGATCAGGCAAAGACTGCTCCTTAAGTCAAGCATGCCTTCTGAGCACAGACCCAGTAACAGCAGCCCTGCAAGAGGCCTCTAATGAATCAAAACCACACTGCAAAGTATGTTTTCCAACTTGTTCAGCTAATGTAATAAATCCTGCAAATCTTTATTTTCCACACAGAGATTAACATAATTTTCTGTTTATGTAGTCCCATGATATGCTGTTGATTTTTAAGCATATGAAATTGACAGTTTAAAGCCCAGATTGCCAAGGTTTCAGACATGTAAACCATCTATCCAGCGCCCTGGAATCTATATCAGAAGGGGTAGGATTTTTAGCAGTAGAGGCCTTAATGCCCTTGGGACCCTGAGAAATGGTTTCAGGATCAGCAATAAGATTAGGATTTTTGAAAAGGAATTTTTGGGAGTCAGGAAGCCTGTAGAATCTGTCTGGCTTACAAGGAGCTGGAGGCAGAGAATCAGGAGTCATACTAGATTCTGAAAAAACGTCAACCATGTCTACAACAGGAGGTATAGCCAAAGGCCTATGCTGAGGAGGAAGAAGAAAATCCCCAAGTCTCTTTTTAGATTCAGAGAAATCTTGACTTTCCCAGCAGAAATGTTCCCTTAAGGTATGTAAAGTTTCCCCAAAAGAAAAATCCTCGGGGGGAGAAGCAGAAGGAATGGAATCTTCTGCATCGGAGTCCTCATAAGTAGGAATAGACAAATCCTGCTCATTAGAGGAGTCAGAAGAAATATAATCCTGTTCAGAAGATTCATAATCAATGTCTTGCCTAGGCCTCTCAGGAGGAGGGGGGGTTGGCTACCCCTGATCAAAGTAATTAAATCTTCAGCCATTTTGATCATTTGTTTTTGAGGCATAGGGGCCTGCACATGTTGCCCAGGCATCTTTTTTTAGACATAGATTTAGATTTTGGCCTTAGTGTTGAAGATGGCGTCGGTCTAATATACAAATCTGTAGGCCTGAAAACACCCTCAGAAGCCAGTGCCTGCACAGCGGCTCCAGACCAATCTTAGATAGAGACACCCGCAGGTTCCGTAATTGAATCTTACGGCATACCAGACTCCGAATGGGTCTCAGTAGAGGCCTGCGAATCAGAAGTAGCGGGTATCAGGGGCTGCGAAAGTGCATCACTGAGTACCGGCAAACTGGTGACTGGCTTAGAAGTGTCAGTTTTGGACCTCGATGGTCTGTCTTTTAGTGTTTTTTTTTAGGTATTCCAGTAGTCGGATTGCTAACAGAAGACATTTTTGGATAATTAAATCTTGAGCGAAAATAATTAAAAGCAAAAATATACCTACATTTAATCATGTGTTAAGTTTAGCACAAAACCGACAGCAAGGCACGTTGTGATTAGGGACTAAGCAAGGAATACAGTACAAATGAAAATCCTTATGAGGTATTTGTTTCCCACAAGTAATGCAATTATTAACTTTTACTGACATCAATAAGGAGCAAGAAAAAGTTTTCCCAAACGTTGTACTTAACATTTAGTTGAAGACTTCGGTTCTGAGACTTGAAAACAAAAACTTCAGGAGTCGGCCGACTGGCACTGAACTGCTTCTGCTTCGGGCACCATGCGGCAAGAAAGACAGAAGTAATGCCATCGGCTGCATGTTTTATACCCCTGACGACCTGATGTCATGGAAGAAGGGACAGCAACCTACACAGGACCCAAGACTTTGTTAGTCAGGCCGACTGAGGGCAACCTGCCAGCAGATTACCAGAATGTAATGACTGCAACAGTGAAATACGAAGAACATAAAGTACAAATATGACTATCATTGTTCATGTTGGTGTGAATGACCTGAGACGTACCTCCCTGGACTACATGAAGAGAGACATGGAAGAGCTCTCTGATCATGTAGCCCACGCGGGTAATGACTGACTAGCATCCTGCCCTCACCAAGAATGATACCTCAGTATAAAGAAAAAATGATAAATTTCAACAATTTGCTAAGCTTCTGGTGTTATTCAAAGGGGATCCAGTGTCTGTCAGCCAGGGATGACATGCTCGACAGGCCACGTTGCTTTGCAAGAGATGGCTTGCACCTGTCACCCCTTGGCTTTCGAATACTGGCCAAGGCTCTTGCTGCCCCCATAGTGCCTTTTTTGGGCAAGGCTCAAAATTCAAACTCACCTCTGTAAACAGCACAAGTAAAAAAATGATAGTTATGGTACTCAAAGCCAGGAGTTTAAATCTCAAAATGCACGCACTCGAAGCACTCCTAAATATGGAGAACGTCAACATCTGTGCAGTAACTGAAACCTGCTTCAAGGCTCCAGAGAGCATTCCAGCACTACTGGGCTACAACTCATACCACACATTTCAGCCACAGAACACAAACCAAAACATAAAAGGAGGGGGGGGGGGTGTATCCATATTCATCAAGTATACCCACACCTCCAGGTTAGTGGCGCAGCATAATACTTCTGAGATCATCCATGTGCAACTAACAACGGGCAAATCTGCAATGCAAATTGTGGCCTGCTACAGATCACCCTCCATGACCCAGGACCACCACTACACCTTTCTGGAGACAACGGAAAACATGAAGGTCCAACTTGACACCCTGATATTGGGCGATTTCAATTACCCTACCATTAACTGGGAAAATTACTGGAGTACAAACTCCCAGGCCCAGCGCTTCCTGGAATTTATCAACTCAAATGCCCTGGACCAGCTGGTAAACTCCCCACCAAAGCCCACAACACATCGGACCTGGTCATCACCAACATGGGCGACAGGTGTTCCGCACCGGAGGTCAACCAGTTACTGGTTAGATCAGACCATAAACTAATCACTCGATGTTCACACCTCACCACCACCCCCAACCAAGGAAACCACAGTGAAAAACTTGTCTAAAGCAAACTTAACCATCTCTGCCTTAAATAAGGTGAAGTTTCACAGCCCCCACACTAAAGGATAACACCGCCCAAGATGCAGAATCCTTTACAATTGCACTCTATGAGCACCTACAAGAATGCATGGATCATGCCATCCCTAGCAAAACCAAGGCTCACTCCCCTAAGAGAAGGAAACCAGTCTGGTGGACCCCTGCCATAACCAGGTTATACAACAAAAGGAGGAAATTAGTTCAGAAATAAAGCAAATCCCAAGAAGGAAAGACATCCCTGATCAGCATCAGTAAGAAACTCAGGTCCTTCATAAAATCATCCAAGGCTAACTTTGAATGAAAAATAGCCAAGGATTCGAAAGATAACCACAAAGCCTTCTTTAGCTAGGTCAAGAATCAACTCACAGATATGCTAGTGCAAAATACCACAAAATATACTTAACCTACTGATATTGCCAACATCCTGGCAGATAGATTCAGTGCAAACTTCACCTTCCTCTCACCTTCAAAAGGGCCCACAACAATACAGGAAAAGTGTAGTGTCCCGGAAATCACAGAAGCACAGGTGAAAACGGCCCTTTTAAAAGCCAAAAACACAGCATCAATGGGGGCCAGATGGTGTTCCAGGCTGCATCTTGCACGAACTACAAAACAAACTAACTCCCTACCTAAACACACTGTTCAACATCAGCCTCTTCACAGGCTACATGCTCACAGAATGGTGCACAGCAACAGTTATTCTGCTTCACAAAGGAGGGGCCACAACTGACCCTGGTAACTATCACCCCATAAGCCTGACTAGCCTGGTCTGCAAGGCTATGGAGCGCATCATCATGGAACTCATTAACAAAGACATTGGGAACCTCCAAACACTTGACCTGACCCAGTTCGGCTTTAAGGGCAGATCATGCCTACTTAACCGGATTGACTTCAAGATAGTCACCAAGGCCATAGACGAGGGAAAAGTAGCCTACCTTGATCTCGCCAAGGCGTTCAACACCATTCCTCACTCGGGTATTATAGAAAAACTCACCAGCCTGAACATAAACCCCTATATCACAAGATGGGTTGCTAACTGGCTTACGGACAGAACTCACACGGTAAGAATAGCGGGCTCCAGGTCTGACTCTAAACCAGTCACAAGTGGTGTCTCGCAAGGCTCGGTCCTGGGACCCCTACAGTTCATATACTTCTCAAAAGTACAGAGAAACACAGGAGGACTATGGCTAGCCAAGATCGCCGATGACTGCACACTGGGAGCCATAACTGACTCTCCGGCTGGCACAGACATCCTTCAAAAAGGCCTTACTGAGACAGACACCTGGTGTCAAAGTCAAAAACAAAACACCCATGAATTACCACATAGGCAGCAACCCCCTTAATAGAGAAGAGGTAATAAGAGATCTGGGGACCCAGGTAGATAGTAATCTCTCCTTTGACAATCATATTGCCAAATAGTTAGGAAATCCTTCTATGTGGCCCATCTAATTACTAAAGGGTTCACATTTAGAAATAGAGAGGTTACAGTGCCCCTCTACTTGTCACTCATCAGACCCATCATAGAGTACAATGCCCCATTATGGATGTACCTCACAAGACACTTGCAACAGCTGGAAAGAACACAAAAGCACCTCACCAAGAGGATTACTGGTCTCAAACATATGTCCTGTGCAGCCTGACTGCAAAAACTCCGGCTGCACTCAGTGGCATATCGCTTACTCAGAGGTGATCTCTGCCTGACTTGCAAAGCCTTGTCCAACTCAGAATTGATGGACATGCACCACCTAAAGAAATCCAAGTCACTGCGAGCCACGCGCTCTAGTGAGCTAAACCTCGCCGCAACAATAAAATAGAACACGCTGGAGGGATAGATTCCGGACAAAGAGACTCCCCATACTTTGGAACAAAATTCCTAACTACATTAGGCAGAGCCCCTCACTAACACTCAAGAGAAACCTTGACAAGTGGATGGGTAACAGAAAATACACCCCTGGGATCACTTCATTGGCTCTGCTTGAGAGGCGCTCAGTTAATTAATCAATGGGGCAGCGAAAACAGACACACACTGGCTAGGCTTATAAATGTCCTCGGGTAGGCAGCCTAGTACCTACCTATGAACCTATAAAGAAGGAGGCGTCTGTTTAATATGCAAGTCCGTAGGCCTGAATACACACTCAGAAGCCGGTGCCTGCACAGCGGCTCCGGACCCATCCAAGGTAGAGACATCTGCGGGTTCCATAGTTGAAGCATCTTGCGGCATACCGGACTCCAAATGGGTCTCAGTAGAAGCCTGCAAATCAGAAGTAGCTGGTATCACGGGCTGCGAAAGCACCTCACCGAGTACCGGCGAACTGGCGACTAGCTTAGGAGAAGCATCATTGGCAGTTTTGGACCTCAGCAGCCTTTCTCTGTCTTTATCTTTGCGTTTTTTTGGAATCCCAGTAATCGGATAGCTAACAGACGACATTTCTGGATAATTAAACAGAGAACCGAAATATTTAGAAGCAAAAATATACAGATGACGGATAGTGCGCTGATTAAATAAAGCACAAAACCGACAGCAAGGTACGTCGTGGTCAGTGCCTAGGCAAGGAATACAGTACGAATGAAAATCTTTGAGGTATTTGCTTTCCACAAGTAATGCAATTATTAACTTTTACTGACATCTGTAAGGAGCAAGAAAAAGCTTCCCCAATGGGGTACATAGCTTTAGTTGAAGACTTCGGTTCTGAAACTCAAATGAAAATTTCAGGAGTCGGACGACCGGCACTTGCGAACTGCTTCTGCTTCCAGCACCGCACGGCAAGAAAGACTGATGTAATGGCGTCGGCTGCATGTTTTACACCCCTGACTACCTGACGTCATGGAAGAAGGGACAGCAACAGACGCAGGACCCAAGACTTTGTTAATCAGGCCGATTGAGGGCTACCTGCAAGCAGACAACCCAAATGTAATGACTGCAACAGTGAAACACGAAGAACATCTGTCCAAACCTACATGGTCCTATGTGAAAAAGTAATTGCCCCCTCAACCTAATAACTGGTTGTGCCACCATTGGCAGCAAAAACTGCAATCAAGCATTTGCAATAACTGGCAAGGAGTCTTTCACATCGCTGTTGAAGAATTTTGGCCCACTCTTCTTTGCAGAATTGTTTTAATTCAGCCATATTGGAGGGTTTCCAAGCATGAACCACCTTTTTAATGTCATGCCACAGCATCTCAATTGGATTCAAGTCCGAACTTTGACTAGGCCACTCCAAAACCTTCATTTTGTTTTTTTTTTTTTTTAAGCCATTCAGAGGTGGACTTGCTGGTGTGTTTTTGATCACTGTCCTGCTGCAGAACCCAAGTGCGCTTTCAGCATGAGGTCACAAAAAGATGGCTGGACATTCTCCTTCAGGAATTTTTGGTAGAGAGCAGAATTCATGGTTCCATCAATCACAGCAAGTCTGCCAGGTCCAGAAGCAGCAAAGCAGCCCATACCATCACACTACCACCACCACCATGTATGACTGCTGGCATGATCTTTTTCCAAAATACTGTGTTACTTTTATACCAGATGTAACAGGACGCACACCTCCCAAAAAGTTCAACTTTAATTTCATCAGTTCATAGAATACTTTCCCAAAAGTCTTGGGGATCATCAAGATGTTTTTTGGCAAAAGTGAGATGAGCCTTTACGTTCTTTTTGGTCAACAGTGGTTTTTTGCCTTGGAACTCGGCCATGCATGCCATTTTTGCCCAGTCTCTTTCTTATGGTTAAGTCATGAACACTGATCTCATCATGGTTCACTGGAGTCCCAAAGCTTTAGAAATGGCTTTGTAACCTTTTCCAGACTGATAGACGTCAATTATTTTGTTTCTCATCTGGTCCAGAATTTTAGATCGCGGCATGATTTCTTCCTTTTTGGGATCTTTTGGCCTACTTCACTTTGTCTGACAGGTTCTATTAAGTGATTTCTTGATTCAACAGGTCTGGCAGTAATCAGACCTGGGTGTGGCTAGTGAAACTGAACTCAGCTTTCCCAAAAATGTTAACCACAGTTACTTCATGATTTAACAAGGGGGGCAATTACTTTTTCACACAGGACCATGTAGATTTGGATAGTTTTTTTTCCCTTAATAAATAAAATCATCATTTAAATAAAATCAGTTAAACACAGCATTTTGTATTTTCTTGGGTTATCTGTCTAATATTTAAATTTGTTTGATGATCTGAAACATTTAAGTGTGACAAACATGCAAAGAAATAAGAAATCAGGAAGGGGGCAAACACTTAATTGCACTGTACTATACTTCAGTACTTTTTCTTCAGGTCTTCCATTCACAGAGTACACGGTGATGCAAATACAAGTTCTGACAGTGACTAAATTTTCTCTTTTATAGGTTCATAGGTTCATACTAGGCTATCTGCCCAAGGGCATTTATAAGCCTAGCCCATAGTTATGTGGCTTTCGCCACCCCTTTAGTTTGAATAAAAACTATGCCTATCATTTTTCTGTGCCTCTGTCAAGCAGTGACACTGAAGTAATCCCTGGGGTATATCTGCGATCTCCCATCCATTGGTCAAGATTCCTCTTGAACAAGGCCAGCGAGGTGCTCTGCCTCACATGTACCGGGATTTTGTTCCACAGCATAGGGAGTCTCTGGGTGATGAATCTGTCCCTCCAGCACGTTCTATTTATAACCGTGTCAAGGTTTAAGTCTCCCGCCCTTGTGGTTCTGAGGGATCTAGATTTTTGAGGTGAAGCATATTCATCAAATCTGGGTTTGACATGGCCTTATATGTCAGGCACAGGTCACCTCTGAGCAAGCGGTATGAGACTGAATAAAGCTGGAGTTCTTTCAGTCGGGCAGCATAAGACATATTTTGAGACCCTTTATCCTTTTGGTGAGGAACTTTTGGGGCCTTTCAAGCTGCATCAGGTGTCTGGTCAGATACATTCGAGCGGGCATTGTACTCAATCATAGGTCTAATGAGTGATGAGTACAGGGGCGATGACCTCCCTTGATCTAGATGTGAATCCCTTCATGATCAGGTGGGCGATATAGAAGGTTTTCCTAACTACTTTAGCAACATGAGTGTCAAGCGAAGACTACTGTCAACTTGGGTCCCCAGATCCCTGATGACTTTTTCTGTGCTCAGTGGATTGTCACCTATATGGTAGCTAGGGGTAACCTTGTTTTTCCCGAAGGGTATGACTATGCATTTTTTGGCGTTTAACTTCAGGCCATGGCTCTGGCACCAGTTATCCGTTTCTGTGAGGCCCTTCTGGAGGAGATCTGTGTCAGATGTGTTTTCGACTATGGCCCAGTTTGCAGTCATCTGCAAACTTTGTCAGCCATAACCCTCCTGTGTTTGCTTGTACTTCAGAAAAGTAGATGCCGAACAAGAGTGGACCCAGGACTGAGCCCTGTGGGACACCACTTGTGACAGGCTTTGAGTCTGACATGGCTCCAGCAACTCTGACCCTGTGGGTTCTGTCCTTAGCCAGTTTGCAACCCATCTTGTGATGTATGGGTTTACATTCAAGCTGATGAGTTTTTCGATGATACCTGAGTGGGGTATTGTGTGAAGGCCTTTGCCAGGTCGAGGTAGGCTGTATGGACTGCCTTTCCCTCATCAATGGCCTTGGTGACTGTCTCGAAAAAGTCAACCAAGTTTAAGAGGCAGGATCTGCCTTTGACAAAGCCAAACTGGGTTGGATCCAAAGTCTGCAAGTTCCCTATGTCTTTATTTATGAGTTCCATTATGATCCTCTCCATGGCTTTGCAGATAAGGCTTGTCAAGCTAATGGGGCGGTAATTTCCAGGGTCTGTGGAGGCACCGCCCTTATGAAGTGGGACCACAGTCATCGTGCGCCACTCCTTGGAGTGCGCATTATCCTGAGGTGAGGCTAAGATTAAACAGCTGTCCTAACTGTGGGTTTAATTCCTCGTTGAGTTCATGAAGCACACAGCCGGGGACACCATCCGGTCCCATGGATGCTGTGTTTTTTGCCTTAGTGAGGGCAGTTCTCACCTGGGCGTTGGAGATGTTTGGGGCGCTACAATCCTCTGGAATAGATATCTCTCCTTTTGGGGGGGAGGAGGGGAGAAGTTTGCACTGAACCTGTCAGCCAGTATGTTAGCAATGTGTGTAGGTTCAGTAATTTTCACATCATTTTGAACTAATTCTGAGCATATCTGGGAGTTTCCTCCTAGGTTTCTAACATAGTTAAAGAAGGCCTTATGATTGTCTTTAGAGTCCTTGGCGATTTTTCTCTCAAAATTTGCCTTGGATGATTTTATGAGAGCTCTTAGTTTTTACTTATAATGATCAAAGGTGTCTTACCTTTCAAGGATTTTGCTCTATCTTGTAGTAGCTTCCTCCTTTTGTTGTAGAGCTTGTTTATGGCTGGGGTCCACCAGACTGGACGCTTGCCTTTGGTACAGAGAGTCTTAGTTTTGTTTGGGATTGCCTGATCCATGCAGTCCTGTAGGTGCTGGTAGAAGGCATTTGTAAGTGATTCAGCGGTTTGAGTAATGTTTACCACTGGCTCAGGAGCCTTAAAGGAGACCACACTAGTTTTTAGAAGTGTGAAATCGGCTTTTGAGAAGTTTTTCACTGTGGTCTTTTTTGTTTCAGGTCGGGGCGGGATGAGGACCTCCAGCGAGATTAGTTTATGATCTGATCTCACCAGTGAAGGGTATACTTCCGGTGTTGAACATTTTGATCCCATGTTCGTGATGATGAGATCAAGTATGTTTTCACCACTTGTGGGGATGGTGACTAGTTGTTCCATGGCATTTGAGTTTATGAACTCCAGCAATCTTTGGGTTAGAGTGTTCGGGCTTGAGAAGTGTTCCCAGTCTATATTAGGGTAGTTGAAGTCACCTAGTATGATGGTGTTTGGAGATACATTTATCCCCTCCAATGTTTCCAGGAAGGCCATGTGAGGTTCCTGAGTTTGAGAGGGTGGCCTGTAACATGCTACAAATTGCAGAGCAGTCTTGCCTATGGTTAATTGCACCTGGATGGTCTCCGATGCATCGTGCGTTGCCACCAACCTTGAGGTGTGGGTGTCCTTTATGAATATGGACACCCCCTCCTTTCTTGGTGTTGTCCGGATTTTGGGGCGGAGCATTATGATATGAGGTGAAACCTGTTAGTGCTGGGGTGCTCTCAGGAGCCTTGAACCAGGTTTCTGTCACAGCACAGACATCGATGTTCTCCATATTGAGAAGGGCCTCGAGTGCGTGCATCTTGAGATTGAGACTTCTGGCATTGAGCAGCATTACCCTTAGTTTTTTTCCTTTTTGGTGTTCTAGGGTGGTAGGTTTAGAATTTGAGCCTTGCCTAAAAAAGGCATGAAGTTTTGTGGTTAACTTCATGAAAGAACAATCTTCCTCCCACTACTGACCCACTTTAAAATGTACTTACTTACTATTTTGGACTCACTGTTAAGCCCACTTATGGTTTCATTAATACACTAACTCCACTCCTTGCTGCAAGGCACATATAAAGCTGTATGCACTTGCCAAAAGGCTAAGGCAGTAGGACATCCTGGATGCAGGACAATAGGGGATTAGGGTTAGGCCTAGTTCCACGTAGTCAAACAAGTTTTTTTGTTTTTTTTTTAGGTTGCAAATCGCAAACCCTTAGTGCAACCAGAAAGGAAACTGCACTGGCATATCTGCAGGCTCTAGTTTTCTTGCTGTCCCTCTGCAGCATCAAATCACAGTAGATAATGAAACCATAAACAAAATTGGAAGAAATGGATGCAATAATGTGTCCTGCATCTGGAATGTATTTACCATAACTCAACATGTGCAAGTATGAAAAAAAAAAATCTAAACTCCAATCTCAAATAGTCCAGCTACAGAAAATTTGTGACAGTATATAGCCAGCCAGGCCTCCTGGCAACGGAATTACAGTGGCGTGCCTTAGAGGCTGTAAATCCTATCTTAAAATAGACCAGATCTAATTTACAATGCTCTGAAAAGTGCATAATAAACCATATGGCTGAAGTACAAATATCTATCATGGCATTACAAAAAAATGCTACTGAACTGGCTGCTGCACTGATACTGTGCTGTCCTGTCATATATACCACTGCTCACCCTTGATGTCATGAAGATCAAAAGGCTGTGGATTTCACTCACTGCAAAATAGATTTTTGCTACATTAAATGCAGTCCTTTAGCAGAAACATTACTCTAATGTTCCATCTGGTTAAGATAAATGCTAAGGAGGAAGTAAATAGCTTAATGACCCACTGAAGAAGGCTAGAATATTTTTCTCAACACAGAATTCAGGAACTACACAAAATCCATACACAATCTGATTAGGGTACAGCAACTGTACCCTGTCCACACATCACTAAGTAATTTATTTGGGCGACAACAGTCTTACTTTAATACCACAGAACATCCTTTTGTGGTGTTCGCAACTTAAGTGCAGGGTTAACAGTCCCTAAAAAGTGTCAGAAAGTAGTGTCACTATGTACTAACATACTGCTGTACTAATACTTAAAATGTATTCTCAAGGATTTACATAAATTTCATGCACACCTCAATTAAAGAACACACCACCTGATTTTCTCTGCTTTGTTCTCCCACAGTGCATCAATACTCTATCCACAAAATGCCTTACACTCCCCCCAATAATAAAACTCGTACAAAAATACAAATTCAAAGCTCAAGAGTACACCCACACCATTTCACACTTTTTTTTACCTTTTACAACACGTTTATTTTGCAAAACAAGCATTATTGTACTCCACATCTACCACTTATTACCCTACTTTCCAAAACTGACCAACATATTTACACTCCAACAAAACCAGAAGCATGGTATCCTCTAACACTACTTCCTACCTCCAAAAGTACAACCTCACTCGCTGTCACAGTGTTTCAGCAGCTCAGCTTATTTTATGCTTCATCAATACAGTCCCCCCTTGACTATTCATTTTGCCCTACTTCTACTTAATCCACTGTAGTCATTTCCTTCAGATGTAAGTTAAAATTCTAAGTTTTCCCTTCTGTTTTCACAATCTTTTGTGAATACATTAATCAAGTCAATGAAATAAATAAAACAAAACTTATATGAGAGCCTCTCTAAGGGCCTTATACAATCTACCCACCAACAGTCCTTAATCCCATGCACATTATTTTTTCAACCTGAAGTTCAGATATTACCAGCTGATCTGGAATACAGTACGTCTTCTCAAGATAACAGCTCAACTTAGATAAATAGATGTGAAACAAGAAAATTTATCCCAGGACTGCCCCAGTAATACTAATGGACAGATGCAGCTCCTAAATGCTTTATCCAATGAATGGATCCCTCTCCAATCTATGGTATCATCCCAGTTATTTTCATCACTGATAATATACAATTAATTGACGATGGAACAGGTAAGGCCAATCTATAACCAAATGGGATAAGGTCATTTCGAGCACAAGAAGGGCAGCTAGCCTAGTACTTGCCTGTGAACTTATAAACCAATCAAAGATTACATTTAAGGCCCCTCTGGTCCGTCACCTCAGTGACAATTCTGCAAATATGGCATCTCACAAATACTTTACTCCCTTACCAAGCCACCCACATACAACTCGTTACCTTCCACTTCTCCTCTGTAAATGCCAGAACTATCAAACTACCCTTTAATTTCTACTTTATCAATTTATAGCTTGTTGACCAGGTTTAGTCCTACCAGGCTAGTGTCCTAGAACAGCACAAAGGTTATTGGAGGTTACTAGACTATTGGCCCTGAAGCCCTTATAAGCCTAGCCAAGAGTTTAGCCCATGTTTAGACAAGGCAGCATTCAATCGCCTGTCCAGCAGGGACACAGGTGGAATCCCAGGGGTATATTTTGTTTCCTATCCAGTTATCCAGGTTGCGCTTAAAAAGGTACTCTGCTTGATGTGGAGAGGGAACCTACTCCATAGATGGGGGAGTCTCTGGGACACAAATCTGTCCTGCTAACAAGTCTTATTGATGTCACAGGCCAGGTTGAGGCCGCGCATGCAGGTTAACAGAGTGCAGCTCGACTTGTGGATATGCAGCAGTCCCATCAAGGAGGGGGCCGTGATCGCCTTTTATGCCAGACAGAGATTACCTCTGAGGAGTCTATATGAAAATGAGTAGAGGTATAGGGCTTTTAGCCTGTGTATGGTAGATGTTTGAGGCCCTGGATTCTCCTGGTGAGGAACCTCTGTGGTCTCTCCAGCTGCTGCATGTGCTTCGTGAGGTACATGCCGAAAGGGGCGCTGTACTCAATAATGGGCCTTATAAGGGAAGAATACAGGAATGTTATGACCTTGTCCCTGGATGAGATGCCGTTACTTATGAAATGGGCCATGTTGAAGGATTTCTGTACAACAGAAGCAAAATGGTGGTCAAAAGTCAAGTTGCTATCAGCCTGGGTGCCTAAATCCCTCAGAACTGATTGCATGCTTAGGACGTTATTAAAGTGATCATTTGTGGAGACGTCACTCTCCCCAAAAGGGATGATAATGCATTTTTTGGTATTCAGCTTAAGGCCATATTTCTGGCACCGGTCATTTGTCTGAGTGAGACCCTCTTGGAGGATGTCCACATCACTAAGGAAACGGATGACAGCACTCAGCTTGCAGTCATCTGCAAACCTTGCCAGCCATAGCCAACTGGTTTTGGCCAGCACCTCAAAAAAGTATAACCCAAATAGAGGCCCCCAAGACTGAACCCTGGTGTACGCCACTTGCTACGGGTCTACTGCTTGAGGTGGCCTCCCCTATTTGGACTAGTTGTGTTCCACCAGTGAGCCAATTTGCTACCCATCTGGTAACATATGGATTGATGCCTAGTTGAGAGTGTTTATTACACCCGAGTGGGGAACAGTGTCAAAGGCTTTGGCCAGGTAAAGGTAGGCGGTGTGCACAGTCTTCCCCTCATCCATGGCTTTGGTGACTCTCTCAAAGAAGTCAACCAAATTTAGCAGACGTGACCTCCCCCTGACAAAGCCAAACTATGTGGGATCGATTGTTTGGAGGTTGCCAATCTCCTTGTTAATGAGGTAGACGATAATCCATTCCATGGCCTTGCAGATCAGGCTACTTAGGCTGATGGGTCTATAATTTCCCAGATCTGTGGACGCTCTACCTTTTTGTGAACGGATGACAGTGGCCATCTTCTACTACGCTGGGATGAAGCCAGTAACTCAGGCTTTGGCTGAATAGGGTGTCTAATGGTGCTGCAAGTTCTTGCCCGAGTTCACGTAGGATGCAGCCTGGGATGTTATCGGGTCCAATGGAGGCTGTATTTTTTCCTTTGAGAAAGCACTGATTACCTGTTCATTAGATATAAAGGAAAGGGGGCACAGACTGAGGATGTCCTGATTTACTAATGGGGGGGGTACAGAGGGGTAAAGTTTTTGCTGAATCGGTCAGCCAGCACGTCTGCTATATCTGCAGCATTTTGTATATATGGTGTTCTTGACCACTAGTTCTGAACAGATCTGGATGTTTCCTTTGAGGTTGTAGACATATGTGACAAAGGCCTTATGATTGCCTCTAGTAGACGAGGCCAATTTGGACTCAAAGTTTGCTTTGGAGGCTTTTAATAGTGCTCTTATTTGCTTGCTCAGGCTATGGAGACATTGCTTCCAATTGGGCACCTGCTCCTTCTTGGATCTTGGACAGCAATTATTTCTTTTTGTTGTATAGTTTATTTATTGCAGATGTCCACTAGCCAGGTTTACTCTTCCTTGCAAAGGATGATGTAGTCCCGTCAGGTATTCTTGGTTCCATGCATCTATATAATTGGTAGTGCTTTGGTGTGGTTTCGGATAATGGTGTCAGCTCCTACAGAGAGGGAGGGGGCTGTGAAGCTGTTTATACCATTCCTCAGGAGGCTTATGTCTGATCCTACCTAGAGGGGGGGCTGGGGGAGATGGTGACTTCGAAAGTGACCACTTTATGGTCGGACCATTTAAGGGAGAATGATACTATAGGGATGCTGCAGTGGTTACTCATGTTAGCTAACACCAAGTCCAATATATTATCACCTCTTGTGGGGATTATCGACTAGCTGTTCCAAGCCATTTGCACTGACAAAATTTAAGGAATCTCTGGGCATTTGTGTTCTGGCACAAGTAGTTCATCCAATCTATGTCTGGGAAGTTAGTGTCACCCAGGGTCAGGATAAAGGGTTAATTCTTGATAGATTCGAACAGAACCAAATAGGCAGATTGGGCACCTTGAGTCAGATTTGGGTGCTGGTAGCCAACAATGATCTGAATACAGGTCTTGTCAACGGTTAACTGCACCTGGAGTATCTGCTGTGTGTTATACTGTTTGACCAGCCTGGAGGTGTGCATGTCTTTAATATATACTGAAACTCTACCTCCCTTGGCTTTACTGCCCACAGTATCGGGTCTGAATGTATGATAGGATGAGTAACCAGGTAAGACTGGGGTGATCTCGAGAGCTTTGAACCAGGTTTCTGTGACTGCACAGATGACACATTTTTCAGGGTTAGGAATGCTTACAAGTGCAATTTCATGTTTAGACTCCTAACATTTAGCAGAATGACCTTTAATTTGTGTTTTGTTGACATTTTTATGTTGGTAGTAACCTCGCTTTTCCTAAAAAAGGTACTATAGGGGTGGCAAGAACCTTTGCCAGAAACCTGAAGCCCAGGTGAGACAGATGCAGGCCATCTCTGGCAAAGCATCGTAATCTGTCGAAAATATCTTCTCAGGCTGTCAGGTACTGGATCTTCCTGGAATGACACCAGAATGCTGCTTAAGCCTAGGGACATACCTGCCTGGGACACAATCCATGAACTCCATTACGTTTCTCTTCATATAGTCCAGAGAGGTAAGGACTCTATTCATTCACACCAACATGGACTAAGACGGTCATAACAGTACCTGTTGAGAGACTTAAACGCATGTGATATGGTGGATTCTAGCAACTGACAGGCAACTAGCTGACTTTCTCCTTATCCAGTCTGGTGAGAGGCATATTTGTGTCTCTCACAATGGAGCCTCCTATGACCAATATCTTGGGTTTACGGTGAAGCTTTTGTGGGTGTGAGAGACAGGTGTGTGGTCTATGCGTGGTATGGAGGGCTGTGGAGATGACGTGTGTTTTCGCCTAGGAGGCCTCCTTTGTTTGGGTATATTTATGTGGAGGACCTCCAGATATGTAGGTGTGGGTGGTGTCTGAGGTGTAATGATTGCACTGACAACCTTTTCGGTGCTAGACATACTGGCTTGAGGGGGAGAGAGCTTGGACTCTAGGTTCCTAATGTAATTGCATCTGTCAAATTGTGTTCCTAGGTGGTAGTAGTAGATGACTGTCAGTATACATGAGGCAGTTGCTACACTGTCTCATGATGCCCATATCAACCAGACTGGCAAGAGAAACTATAGAAATTGTCTATCCATATTTGTCAGAATCTGAGGGAGGGAGAAAGGCCAGGGAGAGCTAAGGGGTGGGCCTAGAGCCCAAGTGCTTAAACCAAAACTAAGTGCTTATAATAACACTCAAGAATAACAATTTAGACAGGCTATAAACAAGCAGTAATAAATGCAACAGAAAAGAAGTAATTGAACACTTTAGAGAACAGGCAGCAAGTAGTAGGAAAAGCAAAGCAAGATGAAGTAATACAGTAGTAGGAAGAAACACACTGGAAAATATAAGCAGCTGAATAGTGCCTTTTTTTAATAAATAAAGTGGAAAGTGAGAAAGCAAGGTTAAGGGGTTTGGCCTTCTCAAAATATCTCTATATTAAGTAGAATGAGCTAGAGATGGGACTAGGAGTATCCCTGATAAAATTTACACTAGGGGTGGACAACTGGGAAAACCACCAACTTTAAGAACACAACAGAAACAGGGTGGGAGGGTTTTTATACTACTAGGAGAAATGTTGCCAGTGCATCAAGGAAAATCCACCTAAACTACCATCAACTCAAGCAGGTGGGACTTCTGCTTAATGTTGCAGCCAAATAATGGCATACACAGGAGTGCAGCATCAAAGTCTTGGCATACACAGGAGTGCAGCATCTTAAAGTCTACACATCTTCCTGTCTAAAAATCCAGACATTTTCATTTAATACTGAAACAATTTTCATTTTAATCTAAACTCAGCAACCTATTCCACTCTGGTGTTTAGATCGTCTCCTTCATAATTTAGATGTTAACTTCTCCGATTATACCTAACCCCACAATTTTGATTGCTTGTAAATCTTCTGCATCCTCACACCAATCATTTAATCCCAGCATCAAAGGTGATCTTCAATTTACTGTCTTACAACTTCCCCATACTTTAACAATTGCGTTCTTCTCTCTCTGCCATCTTTCCCTTTCTTCCAAAAAAGATTTCCCTTTCACCGTTTAATAATTTTTCAATGTTTATTAAAGCAATAAGACTAGAACACAAACCAATTAAAATGTGGGCTTGTCAAATATTTAAACTGTGCTACCTGCACACATTTTGCACATCAGTAAAATAGCGCTGCATCATTACAAAATGAATGTGAAAAAACATGCAGACCTACTAAACACAGGCTCAAACTGAATCTGTTAGGACACACAGATTACACCAACATATTTAAATCTCCAAAAAACTGGTAGCCACATTTCAAGACTATGGCTTTTGCTAATAAACTGGAGCACATAATTCGAGCCTCATTGCTGAAGCAGAAACCAGGTTTTCTACAACTGTTCACAAGGGACCTCCAACTACTACCTAAAATACCATCATTCTGACATGCAATCTAAAACGTAGCTAAAATCAGTAACTGAAGGCAGTAAAACCCTTAACCCAAGTTTCTCAAACTCACAGCCCTCAGGCACAAGCAAAATTCTAGTTAAGGAAAATACTACAGCACATTCTTAGCTGCATTGCGTGACACTTTCATTTTGGACAAGTTCCAAAAAGAGAAGTTGGCACAATGCCCAGACATCCACAGAAGTACACTTTATTAAATATAAAACAAAACAAATGATTTGGCACTTTTGCCTACTTACATTTGGGCATCAGAGTCAAATTCACATTACCATTAGCTCCCTTATAAAGCATCGTTTAACTGAATGACAGTTAAACAAGTGTCAATCCCCTTCTTAAAAGCATAGCATCAGGCTGCATATATTCAATATGGTTAAAATGCTTAAATAAAGTAAAACCAACAAAAAAACTTGTTAAAATACATCACCTGTGTAGTATATCAAACTTGCATAGACCTTAATTTCAGTAAGCTAGTAATGGAGCAACTGTCATTTATACCTGGGGATACTGTGGCATTAAGTTTAGTCTGCTACATAGTGTCCCTGAATTTCAGTTTGTCTTTTTTGGCTTTTCCCAGTTAGGGGTTGCCACAGCGGAAATCCAGTCCACTAATGATTGGCAGTAGATTTTTATGGTGACGGGTTGCTAGACTGACACCCAACCTTCAACGAAGGCACACTCATTCACCCATGTCTTTCAAACGCCACTCGACCGTGGAGAAGACATGCAAACTCCACACAGAAGGCACTCCAGCCGAGAATCGGACAGGAAAACCTCTTACTGTAAGGCAACAATGCCACCACTGCGGCTTAGTGTCCCTGATCACCCTCTGTCATTATACACCACTCTATTATACACCACTCTTTCATTATATACCCCTACTGTAGAAAAATTTTT